>NW_028288625.1:0-306755 GCF_059628265.1 Tinamus guttatus | reverse complement strand
CTCCTCTCCTCTCCTCTCCTCTCCTTTCTTTTCCTTTCTTTTCCTTTCTTTGAAGTTTTTGCTGTCTTAGGCATTCCAGGAGCTCAGACATTGCAAACTGTGTGCAAAAGAGAGGCGGGTATTTTAATTTAAATATAAAACAGGCCATTTTAGTGAACCTACTGAGTTAAAAGGGGTGGGACAGGTTCACCAGTATTTGCTTTTCACTACTATGGTGCCAAATAGAGCTCTTCAGTTTGTATCTTTGATCCATAGAAAACAACCAGAAAGGACCATTGAATTTAGTCTTATTCTTTTCAAAAAAAAACCCACAAATGTATTTTACCTCACCACATAGACACTGCTAACCAAATAAAAAAATAAATATATACACACACATATATGTGGATGGTAATGAAAAAATGATGTCAGAGCAGAATACACAAGCCTATTAAATTGATTTTCACACAGGAGATTTTTTCAAATTGTGTGATGCACGGCTTCCATGAAGGAAATGAGCGAGTGTAATTTTCATTTGACCTTTAAACTACTGAGGAGCACATTTATGAGAGTCATTTACATAGAGAAGAGGATATGGTTGCTTGTAGCTCCCACTCCTTTAAAGAAGAAAGTTTTACAGCACTACTGATGTGCTAAAACTAGGAGACTTTCATTAAGAAAGCTACATTAAAAGCATGAGTTTTAGTGTTGAAAGAGCAGCCTAAAACCTTCGTGCTTTCTGTGTATGAGAATCACGAACAAAAGAGATTTTAATTAGTAGGCTCTTGGAGATGCTATAGAAGGGGAAAAGTGAATGGAATAGAATATGGAAATTCTATTGAATTATTGAAACTTGAAGCCTCTAGGTATCGTACAATCAAAGCATTCTTTGCTTAGATAAAGCTGCTTTTATTATTTTTTTAATATAATTCAATTTGCATTTAAAAAATTTGCACCTGCAGGTTTGTTCCAAAAAGCAATCATACAGAGTGGAACAGCCCTGTCCAGCTGGGCAGTGAACTATCAGCCTGCCAAGTACACTCGGATATTGGCAGATAAAGTGGGCTGCGACATGCTAGATACCACTGATTTGGTTGAATGCCTTCGGAATAAGAACTACAAAGAACTCATTCAACAGACTATCACTCCAGCCACATACCACATTGCCTTTGGGCCCGTGATCGATGGAGACGTGATTCCAGACGACCCTCAGATTCTCATGGAGCAAGGGGAATTCCTAAACTATGATATAATGCTGGGCGTCAATCAAGGGGAAGGTTTAAAATTTGTGGATGGCATTGTAGACAATGAAGATGGTGTTTCCCCCAATGACTTTGACTTTTCTGTTTCCAATTTCGTGGACAATCTATATGGTTATCCAGAAGGGAAAGATACACTTCGAGAGACCATTAAATTCATGTATACTGACTGGGCAGACAAAGAAAACCCTGAAACAAGACGGAAGACCTTGGTAGCTCTTTTTACTGACCACCAGTGGGTTGCTCCTGCTGTGGCCACCGCTGATCTACATGCCCAGTACGGATCTCCAACATATTTCTATGCATTTTATCACCACTGCCAAAGTGAAATGAAACCAAGCTGGGCTGATTCAGCTCATGGTGATGAAGTCCCTTACGTGTTTGGCATTCCCATGATTGGCCCCACAGAGCTGTTCAACTGCAACTTTTCCAAGAATGACGTCATGCTTAGTGCAGTAGTTATGACATACTGGACAAACTTCGCCAAAACTGGGTATGTTTGACCTCTGGCATTCCTTTTGCTTGATAACAAGCTTCTGAAAAATTCAGTGTTGTACAGCAGTGCATTCAAACACTGATCTTTCTATAGTGTTATAGAGCTATTCAGGATGCACACAAGGCAATATGTAGCTGAGTCTTATTCATATTTAATAGATTTTTAACTGGTGTATTCCTTCAAACTATTTTCTTTCACTAGCTCAGCAAGAGGAATAATGCTCTGTATTTTGATTCAAAAATAGGGCAATTATTATTGAAAGTGAATGTCTCTGAGGGAAAAGGCATCTCTCTAACATGCTGAAAATCAGAGAAAATGTCTATTACTTGAAGAGGAATCATGAGGCAGATGATAGCACTTATTTTGTTAGAAAAATAAAAAAGTTTTTAGGGATCTTCATGGGATTGAGAGCTCAGGAAAGATGTGGGTCAGAAAGACAGACACTGGAAAGATTTTTTCCCTTTGAGAGTTATAAAGGCAGTAAGAAGCATTTTATTAGAATCAAGAAAAGTGTCAGATATAAAATATGTTTCAAGACAGTTAAAAAAATAAAATTTAAATTACCAAACCATTAAGGACATGAATGTTTTACTGCAACGGAGTTATAAACATCAAGGAAAGAAATCTCAAAGCAGAGTAATATGCAAGTCCTATTAATAACTTCTGTGCTCTACACTCGCTTTCTGTAGCATTCTTCTAAAGAGTATTGCAGTGCTTTGCTTGAACAGCAAGGGCTTTATTGTTAACCTTGAGTCTTCAGTACTGAATTAAAATTAAGATACTTGTAGCACAAAGGGGCTGTAAATCTTTCGCATGAATGTTTAATGGCAGGATTGGGCTCTGGAAACTGCAGCTTTGCTGCAGTGCAGTGAATGGTATGCAGCAATATAAGAAAACTTCAGCATGTCTAATGTTCTAACACTAAAAGGGGGGGTTCAGCAGTTCTAGCAGCCTTTAATGAACCCAAATGACATTCTAGCGAGGGAGATTTTGCAGTCTTAACAAAAACCTGGAGCATGAATTGAGTGAAAAAAAATCAAATGCCTCAGGTCACTTTACAAGACAAAAAGAAACCTTTTGTTTCACTGCATGCTAGACAAACAGGTACTTTTGCATGCAGAAATCCCGCTGTAAAGCAACAACAGAAAACGAAGAGCAGAATGTTTAGATGTGTTTGGCAACTAGAAATTATCAGTACTGGGATGGACAAGCTTCAGAGTGAAAGCTTGCTTTATGGACAAAGAATGTGGTATGCTGGCTGTAGTGCAAGTTCTGAAAGATTATTTTGCCATTATTCTGCCTTTGTGATTAAGAATGGAAAACAGAACTACTGATCCTTAGCAAGTACCTGATTTAATTATTATGGAGTTGTGACATCTTCACTGTATCAATACTACTTACAGTTTCTTTATATTTTATATTTTTTTGCACATACACATGCATACATACATACATTTTTATATATTTTTATACTATTTTTGTCCCCTGTAGAGTCATATTTAGGTGATTATATAAGGCTGAGAGAAACTTCTCACAGCCTGACTGCCATCATTACTTATATTTATAAGCAGCTACAAGGTATTGCTAGTTGAAAGCTAATTTCAGCAGGCTATACATACCATCATCAAGTCCTCTGGCTATGAACCCATGATCACTGTATACCTGGAGACACCCAAAATGGTTTGAGAGGGCCATTAATCATTTCTGATGCTTCCACATTGCTTATTGGCACAGCAAATAGATATGGGACAGGAATGGAGGATATATCCTGTTAAAAAAATGCCCCTTTACAAGGGGCATCTTGAAAGATGTGCAATTATAAAACACCTATGTCTGTAAAATTTCCACTGTTACAAGGAAAACAAAAGAGCAAGGCAAGACATATTATCTCTTTTTTTTTTTTTTATATTCCTTTGGTTTATATGAACACTGATTAATTGTTCTGGATAGTTCAAGAGGATACTAGGAAGTAAAGAATATTTGAGATCACATTTACTCTGTGTCTCTGAAAGATTGTAGCACCTCAAACCAAGAGGCACAGGGGACTTCCCTGGGATAGTAACTCTTTTCCTCTCTACCCTCTCAAGAGCAATTTGGAATCCATGTGCATGCTCAGGTCCTCTAACTCTCAAAAAGATTGATATAGTTTAGAGCTTTTTTTAATTATCATTTTATTTATCATTCCCTCTTTATTGTGATATCACTTGACTTTCTTTGTTTTCATACCCATGGCAACATGTACAAAAAAATCTGTTAGCAAGGTGACTGCAGATCATTAATTTATTTTAATGTCTCTAAGATTCTTCCAGTCTTGATGACTCTCACACAGAGGCCGTATTCAGGGACTTACTGAATAAATACTGCTCAGCTAGTGTATTTTTCTTGATGGACTGTGCTGAGGTTTTAACTGACACGCACCGCCCGCTGCTAAAAACACTGTTTAATGGGCCAACTGCCAAGGCTGGATTTGAAGGGCAGGTCAATGCCCTAAAATCACTAGGTGTCAAGACATGGTACAAAGCACAGTGCTTTTATTGTGTTTTACTTTGAAGTCAGCTACTGAAGCTAGCAAATAAGAGGTGACAAATAAAGTGACTGTTTAATGTCAGATGGATCGTGTTTGAAATGAATACTTAGACGCTGCATTTGCCAATATCCCATTTCTTACCTTGCTAAGACTATGATTTTTGCATTCACAATAATGTTATCCTTTTCAAAAGTATATGTTTCTGAAAACATGCCTCAGTAATAGGGAAGTAATTTGATATAGAGTAGATGTGAGAAACCCCATTTGCAATATAAAAATGACACGAATATATGGCTTTTGATTCTGCTGTTTGCAAAATTATATGTGAGAGCTTCATTAGGAGGTGTGCTGAAAGCTGCCTACTGCTGCCAGTAGTATAATCCTAGCTATAATGGTAATTTTATATGTTCAAATATTCTCTTAGTTAGGGCTGTGTTACATCATTCACAGATACCTCTGTGCAGGGGGAGTGAGCAACACAAGGTGTTACATGCCAACTCTTGTCAAATATTCTTCCACTTATACTTGTAGAAAGAAGGATTTGAATTCCCACATAATAGATATGAAGCCATGCTCTCTGTAGAGGCATCTGTTGGGGTTCTGATATTTACCCTCTTGAGCAGCTACCCTCATTCATCCAGCTATTTGTGTTGTAAGGGAATGATATAGTCTGAAAGGGCATATATTTGTTTTCTTTGTAATTCAGAGAAATCCTTCTGTTTCCGAAGTGAATAGCCAACTGCTAATAGCTAATTAGCAGATAGCTAATTAGATGCATATATATATGTATATGCTTTATATGCAGTTTGGCTTTCTAGGGGAAGACTCAGTGTAACTTACAATGATTAAAAGGTATTTTCAAATCAATTCTCTTTGACCTCTGTTATGACACATGCTTTTCATCTGAAGACATATGGTGTCTTGGAGACAGACTTGATGTGATGTACTTGCTGACTGACCGTAACTGTTAAGACATGTTGTTCTCCAATGAAGTCAAAGAATGACATAAAGAATGAAATGCCAGAAAGCACTAATGTAACAATTCTAATGTTCTGAGTAGTAGTTAATGCTGTCGTGACAGTACGTAAGAGATAAATGTCATTTCAGTATGTTATATGGAACTCAGGTTAAGAAAAACTTCCTAAGTTTTCTGTCATTCTTCTGGAGCTGATACAACCTGATATAAAATACATAGTTCTCTCATTTGCCCTATAGATGAGCTACTAATTCACCTTGTGAATAGGAAGGTTTGTTGTTCTTCAGTCCATGTACATTGCAGACACATTTACTTTACAGCACTTGAGAAAATGCTTTGAATGTACATTTGTAGCTCATGAGGTGTGAATTAAACGACAATAAACTGCAGCACGTTAAACTGAGAAAAATCAGTGAAGAATGAAAATGAAAAAAAGACGGCGGTGGGGGAGATAAATGAAATCAGGTCATTTTTCACCTTAGTAAGAAAACACCTTAGAAAACACCATTCACATTTATTGAAGGCAAATTCACTACATAAATTTCATGGTGGGGGCATTGCTTGTTGGAGATAGATACTATTTAAATTAAATTTTCTAAGTCATAAGAATAAATATAAGAATGAAGTTTCAGTTCCGTACTTCCCCTTTAATGGCTCCTACAGGAACAAGATGATTTATTTCCCAATCCCATCTGATGGGATTGGGAAATAAATCATCTTGTTCCTGTAGGAGCCATTAAAGGGGAAGTACGGAACTGAAACTATATTATATTTTTATATTATTATTTACTGTGGCATTTTAAAAGATGCTCTTTTGCTCTGTAATTACATTCTTGAGCCTCAAGAATGGCCAAAATCTTAAAGGTGATGTGAGGGACTAAAAACAGAAACAGGAAAGTAATAGTTCAAGTGGAAGATCAAGATTATTGGTAAACAGCTAATTGGATAGAAGAAATCTTATGTTCTATGTTTAATAGAAATATATTTATAGTAGACTAAACTGTACTACCTCCCATGAATAAGGCATAACACTTTGTAAGCCTAGTTTCATACTTTTGTAAACTTTCACCATGAGCATGAAGGCAGACTAAGGAAGGTAAAAAATGTTTATTTATTGTTTACCAGAAATGATTAGTTCTGGTAAATAATAATTAGTCTGCAAAACCAACATCCATGAACTATTAGATCCTCTGTCTAAGAGAGGACTTCAAGATTCCATTGTCTTGCAAAAAAATACCTTCAGCTACTCATTCTTCAAAGTCAGAGAGCTAATGTTCAGGCCATTTATTCAGTTATTAACTGAATACATCAACTCTACAGTCCTTTCAACTATACAGTTCTCCTGTCGTCAGCAAAACACTGATGTTGGGCTGACTGATTTGGTTTCCTGCACCTTCCTTCACTGAGCAACTTCATACCCAGGCACAGCCATGTAAAAACACTCTGAAACACAAGACCATCCTTATATAATTTTCTCCCTTGCATTTGCAGAAGGTGGTAAAATTATTGGGTACTCTAGTAGATACTATAAAAGAGAGGAGATACAGTCCTAGAATGACAGACAGGGAAAGGAAAAAAAGAGGTTGATTTTTTTTGTTTTGTAGTCTATTTGTAGATAAGGGAATGTTATTTCCCAAATCACATGGTTGCTAAAATCATGGTTTCCTCTCCTTTGTTTAGGGACATGAAAAAAGGTGAAGTGGTAAGTCTAAGCACTAAGCACTAAGCACTTTGAATTTTGTCAAAGAAAAATCTTCTATGGGACTAGAATTTCTCTCTTCCTCATATATCCTCATGTATCTCCATCTATAGAAGGGAGAAGGGAGGAGCCAGCCATCAGGACACAGAACTCATTAAACTGAGTGTTCACCTTCTTCACCTCCCTTGTTTTTTATGGAGAAAAAAAATTATGTCCATAGGCTACTTTAATTTGTCTTCTACAGGACTCTTCCTAGAGTCATTAGACTTCCAAAGTAGAATTGCAGGTGCTTAAGTAAGTCATGAGTAGAATATACAAAAGGTATTTTATGCTGTAACACTTCCAGGATTTTGAGTTTCTGAAAATAAAAATGATTTGTAGTTCAACAACCAACTTGATTTTTTCTTTGTTCTAGAATTTGTGTGTTGAGTCCAAAATTACTACACTATATGTACTGTACTGGACCAATATCACCTCTGTATTTAACAATTCTTCCTGGATGTTCTTTGAGAACAAAAGAAATACTTCTTTTTTTCTTGAATGCATGTTAGAATCCCTCAAAGCAGCAGCATATTGAATTTTGCTGCTGTGCTTTTTGGAATTGTATATTACTTCCCAACGTCAGCCAGTAAGAAAAATTACTATGAAATTAATATTTGTTCTGAATGTACACAATTTGACTGATTATAAAATAAAATAAATAAAATACAATGCAATAAAATACAATCAATTAAAATAAAAGCCACAGTTTTGGAATACCCAGTTCAGACCTTCTTCAAATGGGAAATATTCAATATAGTATAATAGGAAAAAAAAAAAGATAAATCACAATATCAAAATAGAAAGATAAGTCTTTCACTCAATAATATTAAAATATATATTCCTTCAGGAAAACATGTGAATGCAGGAATCATTAAATTATTAAAGCCAAATTATCATACTGGCCTATGAATTAAGAGTACCTCTTTATGAAAGGCAAAGAAATATTGAACTAGGTAATCATGAGTATTTGGAAACAAAAACAGAAAACAGAACAAAACAAAACCTAAAATGCTTTAAAATCTGTAGGAGGGAGTGCTAAAATTTCCCTAACAATATATTAGGAAAAAAAATTACTATTATTTTCACAAGAATTAGACTACTGCAAATGGGAATGGAAAAGCAAATCAAATGTTCTCAGAGTAATGTACTGAAAATGAATTATAAGAATTATATACTTTCAGTATAATGCATTGTAGAATTCAAAACATAGTCTTTGCTATAAGAGAAGATACAAACTCTTAAACAACAGAATATTGAGCTATTGCACTTATTTTTATGTCTGTATATTTTTTCATGCCTAGAGAAAGCAATATTTTCTAAAGTCTTATATAGATTATAAGGCTAGATACATCCTAGCTACATTTAAATACTTTTCCTGCCATTGGCTTGCTTTATTTTGTGTCTATAAGAGAAAAAGGAAAAAATATATAGTTTGAATTAATATTTACTAATTCTAAAATTATCTAACCACTTCTGTAATGTACTAATCTTATCTCTACTACTACTTTACTATTATAAAACTTGATCATCTCATTTATTTTATTTCTCATTCTTAGATAACACAGACTTAAACCTCACTGAATATAATTATTTAGTACCATCGAAGGCAGTGAGTTTTGAAATAACAATCCTTCAATGCAAGCCAGAGAAAGATTTGCAACATAGAAATGGTTCAAAAGCATCCTTCTCAGATAGAGAGCCAAACGAAGGACTGCTAATAGATAAATCAAGAAACAGAAATGGTTCCCAGTTAGTTACTTGTATTAGTTTTGCTACTTCATGTCTAATTTTTTATGTAATATGTATATATGAAGTCCTCAAGTGGTATGAATTCTCATGGTCATATGAATTCCTGACATTGCCATAGAGATTGATGTCCATATTAGATGTCCTTGTTTACTACTCACAGCAACAGTACCTGAAATAAGAAAGGTAATGTCAAATCGTGAGAAGAGATGAACCTACGCCTTTATGATTCAACACCTAGACTTCTGGGCAAGTACGATGGGAAGTACCTTTCAAAGATTGTTTCAGAGAATGAGACTCAAGGGCAATCACAAAAATCTGGATGAGCTTTTAAAAGCTGAAACACATTTTTTTTTTCCTTGAAAGAAATATCATATTGTGATTTATTGTACAGTAAGTAATTATTCATTGTTTATATATTAACTTTCAATGTAAAGTTCAGGATTCTTTTTTACTTCTGTTTCTAGATATATATATTCTGTTTCTAATTATAGTATAAAGTGTAATTATAGTATAAGTATAGTATAAAGTGTTAACACATTTTTTAAATGTGATGATAATATTGCTTGTTTTTATTTTTGTAGAGATCCAAACCAGCCTGTTCCACAGGATACAAAATTCATCCACACAAAACCCAACCGCTTTGAAGAAGTGGCCTGGTCCAAATACAATCCTAAAGACCAGCTTTATCTGCATATTGGCCTGAAACCCCGAGTTCGCGATCACTACCGAGCAACAAAAGTCGCTTTCTGGTTGGAACTTGTACCACACCTTCACAACCTAAATGAAATATTTCAGTATGTTTCTACAACAACAAAAGTACCCCCTCCTGACATGACATCATTTCCTTATGTTACTCGACGTTCTCCTGGTAAATTGTGGCCAGCCACCAAACGGCCAGCAATGACACCAGCAAACAACCCCAAGCATTCAAAGGACACCCATAAAACAGCTCCAGAGGATACCACAGTCCTGATAGAAAACAAGCGAGATTACTCAACGGAGCTGAGCGTCACCATTGCTGTGGGGGCCTCCTTGCTGTTTCTCAACATTTTAGCTTTCGCTGCATTGTACTACAAGAAAGACAAGCGGCGTCACGAGACTCACCGGCGCCCAAGCCCCCAGAGGAACACAACCAACGATATTACGCACATACAGAATGAAGAGATTATGTCCTTGCAGATGAAACAGCTGGAACACGACCACGAGTGTGAATCGCTGCAGGCTCATGACACGCTGAGACTCACCTGCCCACCCGACTACACACTGACGTTGAGAAGGTCCCCAGATGACATCCCGCTCATGACGCCCAACACCATAACCATGATTCCAAATACATTAACAGGCATGCAGCCTTTGCATACTTTCAACACCTTCAGTGGAGGACAAAACAGTACGAATTTGCCCCATGGACATTCCACCACTAGGGTATAGCTCGACCCTTCTCCCTTGTACTCTCACAAGCCACTTGGAAGAAAGAAAAAAAAAAAGAAGAAAAAAAAAAAGAAGAGGATAAAGAATAATACCACCCATAGAACACCTTGTGAAAATATAAAGTAAAAAGAGAAGGACAGTCATTATTTTCTTACTGATCCTTCCCATAGAAACACTCTGATGTTAAAGATCAACCACGAACCCTGTGAAATGTGAAACGTGTACATTGCTGTTGCGATACTGCTTTAAGATCTCCACCACTTTGATTGAAAGTTGAGGCCAGAAGAAGTCATTTAGAATGGTATTTTGAGTGTAACAAGCAAAGCAGAATCTCCTGGAACACAGAGCCAGTGACTGTCCTTTTTTTTTTTTTTTTTTTAATAAATGAAAAAAAAAAAAAAGTTCTCTATGTGCCATATCATGAATGGCCCTTGTTAAAACAAAGACATCGCCATGGGCTTTTACCCAGCAATTGAAGCTGTAATCCAGAAGGGGGAAATAGGATTTTATTATTAAAAACAAAAAAGAAAAAAAAAAAAAGAGGAGGACTGACTATGCAGTAAAATACGTATAGTTCTGTGCAAAGAGATGACTTGCCAGCCTGAACTATATTTAAAGAAACTTTGTAAAAATGTACATATCTGTGAGTTTAAAAACAAAAAAGAAGAAGCTTTTATTGATGTTTTCAGTTTGAAAAGAGCTTTTAGAAAGATTGTGCATTCAGTTGTGACCTATGTGTATATACATTAGTCATATCACCTCTGTTTCCTCCAGGCCCAGAGGAGGATTTTCTTCTTAATTAGTAGAGGTAAACAAAGACATGCAGTTTTCTAACATGTTTCATTTACACCAGGCCATGGCATCATGCAGAGGATACAATTGTCTGTGTGACCTGCATATTTCTCTTACAGGTTACACTAGTGCATGTTAAAGCATACATAGAAGATTGTTGTTCTTTTCTGATTTTTTTTCCTATAATTTAATTTGTGTTAGCCTTCATGAAATTGCAACACAGCAATGGATCAGAAAATGGAAAAAAAAAAATACAATTACTATTTTAAGCTTGTTGAATAGAACCAAGAAACGTCCAATAATATGTATTCAAAGAGTCCAGTTTGTAGTTCTTGATTATTGCGATACATTAGGAAGAGTTTTGTGCCCTGACAAATGCAAAGAAAGCCTGCTTTTTGGTCAGCCTTTTCCAAGGAAAAATAGCTCTATATTCACCAGCAGTTGCAGAAAAATCTGCGCTGAGAAAGCTCCTTCTCAGCTTTACGAAGCAAGGGGAAAAAGTGCAGTATGAAGGTGGGGGAATGGTGAGTTGCTGGGTTGTCTATTTTTTAATGTGTTTAGAAGTGAGCAGTGTGTAAAGAACTGCTCTGCCCAGTATCTTGGTTTTCTGTTTGAGAGCATACCTGTCAGAAAATACTGTTTTTACTGATCACAACAGTCCCATTGTCAGTGAACATAAGGAGAGAGAAGCAGAGAGGCTATTGGATGTTCTATGTCTGAACATAACTACAGATTCCACAGAGCATCACCATCCCGATTGGCATACTTTGTAGCTGATTATTTCCTTCTGCCCTTCCTTAACTGGAAAACTGAGGGCCAAGCAGAGCTATCCGATGACAGCAGCAGCAACAACAACAACAAAACAGTTTCATTTAAACAGCTGATTTGAATGTGAAAAGCTAGAAATAGGTTCTCACAAATGAAGGTTGCTTTATATTTTGTCTTAGACGTCATCAAGAAAGAGTAACCAAAGATATTTGAACAAAATTGATCTGCACTTGAACATGATTATCCCAGATGTATTTTATATTAATTCACAACTAAGCTGCATCAAATATCATGTCCCATACAGAATCTAACACAAGATGCCTTGTACCTCATTTTTGATTTCTAGTCTTCTTCTTCTTTTTTTTTTGGTAAAAAGCTTTGAAATATTCATCCTGAAATATAAAATCGTAGACAAGGTGATTCATTGAGGTCTCTGTTAATCTGCACAACTCCCATGTTGTAGCAGGCAGTAAAACATATACTGAAGGAAAGAAATAAAAAGCAAGTTAATGACATGATAAAAATACAACAAGTGGCTGATATAATTCTTTATAAATGTACTATACCCCTGACCTGGATGGCCAGGTTGAAATTTGAAGAAGCAACAAGCCCAAAGTACAAGTAGTAGCAAATAGAAAACTGTCTTTTTCACCGATCCATCACATCATGTTGATTAATGCTGACTCTATACCAGACCATTTCTACCACCTATGTAATGCCTCAGCTGAGATGCAGCAGTTCATGACTCTTAAAAAAATGAGGAAAAAAGAATAAAAAAAAAGGAAAAAAAGAAAAAAAGAAAAAAAAGGCAGTGATGCTTGACATCATAATCAGTTGGGTATGTTTGTAATGTGAACTACAGTATTTGTTTAGTACTTCCAATTGTCTTCTGCTAGCAATATGTACAGTACTGTGTCAGGCTTGTGACATTTGGGTAAAAAAAAAAAAAGAGAAATCCTGTAAGTGAATGATTTTAGCTTTTAAAAGTAATTACAATCAAGTTGATTTAATAATTTAATACATCCCGACCGATGTATGATTTATAAAAGGAACAGGTTTATAGAGTCTTCATGGAATTCTATAATACTGATATCAAAATACACTTTGCAAACTGTAAAAGAAAAAGTACCTTCCCAGGCTTACATTCTTGATCTTAAGAGGCACGCAGGGTTTAATGGTTACTTTTATTATTGTTTTGCAATTTTTTGTTTTTTGCCTTAAGTAATGATAGAAGATATATATGGCTGGACACATATGTATAAACTTTTCAGCAGCATTTTTAATAATAAAATATCACAGTATTTTCTAATGCTTTGTGCAAAGAACTACGTGTTCATCCTTTTTTGTTAAAAGTCTTTCAGAGGTGTGTTTTCTCCCCCATTCCCATTTCATTATAAACAATGCCTTGACACACCATATTAAAATGTTAGAGTAACAGAGGTTCCACTTTTAAGTTGTTGGGTTATCATGGCTTTTGTAGTTCTGTAAGCCTGCCAGTAAAAGGAAAGAAGCTCAGACAATGAAAATATAAGAGAATAAGCTCCATATATTTATTATCTGTATGCACTGCAACTTCCATTGAACTAACGATTTAATTGTTCTGTTAGTATTTTCTATAGCATTGAAAGAAAGCTTAGGTAAGCAGCTTCCCATGTTTGTGTATTGCTTAGCAGCTGAAAAAATGTACCTTCCAAATTTATGATCAGAATAATTCAGATAGGTATAGTACATTCATCCTCCATAGGTAACTATACTTTCATTTTATATTTAAACTTTAGATAAATAAAGAGTTTTGTTAGAAAAAAATATGTAAGAGTAGCAATATATGTTTGTTACTCATATATATTTAAGGGATCTCATATTTTGCAGGTATGTGAATGTCATTCTTCTCCAAGCTGAGTAAGCAATTGCAGTTTCTTCTTTTATGCTGTTAAATTCCATTTATCAGCTAGACTTCCTTTCACTGGAAAGTTGTGTAGACATTTTAGTGATTTGCGTTGGGTATTGTTTGCTTTCTGTAACTATTCTGTTGAATAGAGACACTAACAATAATGTTTGATGAATTTTGAGCATATTATTGAAGAGTATTTGCAAAAAGCAAATTCTAAATGATTCATATCAAGCTTTTGATATGAAGAATCAAGCTTTTGAAATAGAAACATATTATGTGCCTACTGACCTAATCGAACAGCTTGAATTTTGAATACTGAATTTGTATATAGAGCTTTTGCAAATAAACTGCAGATTTAGAATTGTTCAGTAAATATGTTTAATTACATTTACACTCAGAAAATTCACAGCTTGCTTTGAGATAATTCGTACACAAGAAAAGAGTCTACAATTGTGTCATTTCTGTGAACTGTTCACCTTAACTGCTTGGTGAACTTAATAAATCATCTTCTTTTCAGTTAAGCAACTTCACATTAAAAAAGAAAAAAAAAAGTGAGAAGTCTGTTCATGCTAACCAAGTATTGTCTTGTTTCCTTTTTTTACTGTCTGAAATATAAATCTGCAGATTAGTATGTTCCTATTTGCACTTCGTTGAAAGTGATTTTTTTGATATTTGATATCACATAAAATCATATGAAATTATGCCATGACAATTATGTGCTTGTCTCAGATTTGTAGTTTTACATCCATATTATTTCTTGTCAACTGTTCTTCATATTTTCTTCTGTAGCTCTTTGACATCACAAACATCATCATCCTGAATCTCTTCAAAGGCCATTAGCAGTTGGTAAAAACTGGGAAATTTTATTAGAAATTATGATATTATGTATTCAATATCATAATATGTTAATATGGTTATTTGCACCTCAGATTAGACTGAAAAGCATAATATTGACTTTTTATCAATGCAAATAAAAAATTATGGGAATTGGAAATTTCTAGACATCTGATCTTAGCTATAGCATAATAAATAACATTTCACTATGGAATTCAGTTTTGATTCAGATCATTTTATTGTATTCAGCTGTAGCCACTAAGTTTCTTAGTTTCTTCTAAGAGTTACAATTTAGGTTTTTTTCATGCCTATAGGAGATATATATTTTAGTTATAGTTTTAGGTGTACTCTTTCAGTCTTTTATGGCCCACCCAGGCTACTTTACCTCAATTATACCCAGGTCAGTCAGGGATGGAATAGATAAGATTTAAGCCATCAGACCACAGACAGAACTTTGTCTTAAACTGAGTGAAAGGCAGCTCCTTTGGGACACAGTGGTTATTAAAAAGAATACACACTAATATTGAAACAATTCAATCTGAAAATAAAAATGAAATTATGTGCATTTTTTTCCAGTGGAAAGTTGACAAATATTGACAATGTTTACAATTCTTCATTTTCTGTCCATTCTCCTCAAAGATCAGCCAGCGGAACTTTTCCAGACAGTTCTTGCCATTTCTGTTATGCCCATTTATGTAAATGAGAATGGAAATAGGAGATGAGTTTATTTTTTCCCTCTTGAAAATGAGAAAATTAGATTTTTTTCTAGACGAAGACCCACAAATAGAGAAAACATTTAATAATAATAATAATAATAATAATAATAATAATAATAATAATAATAATCTCTACTAGGTGTTCTAAGGGATTAGAAAAAGTTATCCAGATGCTTCAAAGTAGTCTTATTCCCAAGAGTGTAGGGTTGATTAAAAAGGCAAGGGCAAGGCCAGTTTCAGAACGTGCAGTATTTGACTATGACTTTTATTAGAGAGAAGAGGTATATTTATTTCCAGCAAAAAAAGACTTAGCATGATCTTTATTTATGCTTTATTAAAAAAAAAAAATGCATTTCTAAAGACCACATTCTCTTTCCTCAGGTTTTGATGTCTCAAACATCATCTCACAGTCATCACTCATTTCTGCCATTTCTTATATCACCTATGTCTTTTATCAGTATTTCATCAGAAACTTCCTGGGTAGGTACAGATAAGTTTCCATGTTTTTTTTCTTGCATGTTTGTTTTCTGTCACAACTGTTATGTTTGTCCCCAGATTTGTTCCATTCTGTACTGGAAGACTGTGAGAGAATATTCCTCATCTGTCATTTTTCCTGCTCTACTTTTAATGTTCCACTGGAAGAGTATTTACATAACAACATTCATCATCCTTGAAATGCATCAATCTTTACGTCTGTCTGCACTCCATGCCAGCCTAGCAGTCATGACTTAACACAGTGTTTGTCTTAGTGGGTAGTGCCAGCTTAGAGTCAGGTTCTCCTCTTATTCTGCTGTTTATATCATTCGCTGTCAACATTCCGTTCTACTTGATATTGATCTGGAATCAAGGATAAATTAGGCGGACTGTTATCGTATTGCACAGCAAGACTTCTCAAATTCTAAAAAAAAATATTATTCACAGGTCTTGTTTAGCTACAACTACTTAAGTTGTATCATCTAATCCATCCATCCATCCATCCATCCATCCATCTATCTATCTATCTATCTATCTATCTATTTATCTATCTATACATATAAACTTTCTAAACCCTTCATATTTATTAAACTTGCACAAAAGTTCTCCAGTCAGAGCAAACAAAGTAGAACACCTTGTGTGACAAGAATCCATGTGTCAGTAAACAGTAACTCCCACTTTGTGAAGAGGCTTATGCCACATATCTTGGGGAAAAAAAAAAAAAAAAAAAAAAAAGATAAAATTACCATTTTGGTGTACAGAAATTTCCTTATGTGGTATAATAAAGAGGTCAATAAACATGACCTGCAATAGCTGCAGTGGCTGAAGATCATCGTCTTCAGTCCTGCAATGATGGTTGTTTTGTAAAGGCAACAATGTACGGATTGATAGTGAATAGCTTTATGAGCACTTAATATGCTTCAGTCACCGGATATTCTATATGAGAAACTAGTTCAATTTTTTGGATTTTAAGAAATTAATATGATAATTGTGAAAATATTTTTAATGGAATCTGATGTTTCAAGTATTCCTAAATACAAAAGCAGAGAAATGGCAAAAAGAAGGCTTTAAAAGAAGTAGGAGGTCTATACAATCTCTATACAATCTATTTCTAAATTAATTTGACAGGTAGAAATGTCCTGATCTGAAGATAACAGAAGAGATATATTCTGTAAAGAATCAACAGAACAATGAAGGACTATCTTCAATGATACGTTTTTGCACAGACTAGTCAACTACATATAATGAGATTATAATGGAATTTTGAACAAAGACATTATGTCATAATGCTATAACATAAGGATTTAGAAATGTTGAACATGATCTCCTGTGCTCATCTGGATATTAAGAAGTATAAAATTAGATCCCAAGATGTCCTACTTTAGTTGGGCAACGGTGCTACCATAGTCAGTAATAAAGCAAAGTGAAAGATGCATTTGTGTTGGGAATGACACAAAACATCTGCTTTTCTCCCAAATTTCCTGATGCAGAGGCATGGAGAGGGAAGGGCACTGGAATGGAATATGCTGTGGTCCAGGATACACTGGCCCTTAATCCTTCAAAACTTAACTGGCAGGTGTTGTATGTTAGAGGTTCCTCTAAACAGGGGCGGAGAAACAGCATTTGCTGCTGATCATTACACTTTCTACTTTTCTGAGTGATGGACAGTCAGGAAAAAGTAGGGGATCAGGTTCCACATGCTCCCAGCTTTCCCTAGGACTCAGGGAGAGTGAGACAAGAGTTAGACAAGCTCCTTAACTCTGTTCTCAGTAAAGCCTGCCAGTTGTAAAAAAGGCAATGGAGACAGCTGGGGAGCACTGCTCAGGGATGGAGTTGCTGCAGATGGGACAATGTTTGCCTGTCAAGTTGGTTACTAAGTCTTTAACACATTTCTTCTCCTGTATTTATCAAGTGTATGTGCACATGGTTAGAATATGGCATTTCATTTGCAACAACTCTTGCTGCTTCAATATGTAGTAAGTATGAAATTCCTGCTGTTTCTCCTGAGCCTATGGGACATATATGTCAAGGACCTATGGAATAATTGCCAGCAGCACTCAGACCTGCACCACAAGAAAACCAAAGACATCACTAATTGAGAGAACTTTGGACAGTAAAGACCCATAGTGGGAATCTGGTCTTCTTCAGCTCCCGTTGACACAAGGCCATCCAGATCTTGTGTGTGATAAATTTTCCTGTGGAGGGCAATTTCTTCTTCTATACTCTGACAGAGAATATTCACTTCTCTTTAACCTATGCACTTTCAAGAAATGCCCAGAATTAGGTGTTGCGAAGCCTCTGCTAGCTGTGTGCTTCTTGAGACATGTCCAGATTGCTGTCATGCATCTAGGCACTAACATGGATTAAAACCAAAAATTTAATTCTTCAAGAGGGTGATAATATCTCACAGACGTCTGTGGAGTTAGTTTTGGTCAACTTTCACAACACTCAGCACTTAAAAAAAAAAAAAATGGAAATCACTTGTTAACAAGTTTACTAAAGTTTAACAACTTGAACAATTTCTATATACCCTTATGAATCCAGGATATCACATGTAAAAATTTGGAGGTTTCAGGAAAGCCTGGAGAAATAGATAAATACTTTTCAGTATTTATCCTTACAGCTCTCCTTGCCTTATATCTGTCCTTATGTATTCTTATGGGTTAAACTTCATTTATAGAGAAAAATTATTACATATATAGATACATATAGATACATAGTTGCTATTTGCTGCCTAGTTGACAGATTCCAGTGTTCGACTATAAAAATTATTTTCAATTAGTTATGAGTCACAGAATTTAAAATATACAGGTGTATTTCACAGATATTTTGCAATCAATCCTTTTACATACCCTTTTTTTTTTCCAAAGTTATAAAGAAGTTTTCTTCAGAAGACACATACCAGGGTAGCTGAGGGGAAAGTGAGAAGGTAATTTAGCTGCTTATTTGCATACAGTCAGTGAAAATGGTGTTGTAATTCTGGTGTTGTAATTCTCACGTGTTGTGGTTCTGTTGCAGCACCTACTTCTCATTTTTTTCTCAGCAAAAGGGTCTGACTACTCTTCATCTGTGAAAAATGAGTTCTCAGAAATAGAGTAAGAATGAGTGATGCAGAATGGGATAAAAAAAAAAAAGTGTCAGGCAGATGGCAGGAGCTACAGGAAAAAGGATTTGTAATGGGTTTGTAATGAAGAACACAGGAGGAGGATCTTCCAAATGATCTGAGCGTATTGATCGAACTCTGAGGGAGTTCAGAAGAAGAAAAGTATAAAATAAACAGGAAGACAGAGAAAGTATGAAATGCTGAAGAATCAGGAAATGGGACACAAGAAAAAGAAGTAAATTTGAACCTCCAAGGAGTATTTATATTAGTATTTTTGTCTGGATCAAGACTTTATTTTGAAAGCAACTCTCCCTTATTTATTAAGATGCTCACAAACTAATCTTTGGTTTTCATTGCAAGTGATCTTAGAGCATGTGAAATGGATTCTTTTGAATCTTACGAAGATTACATACTTTTCAGTACGTAACTATGCCTCCAAGTGACCAGGGAGCTTTGTGGATGCAAGCCATTTTCAGGCATGTCCTCATCATTGTGGCATCAGCCCTCGTGTCCTTTATTTAACAGGCTAACAACTTAGCATTATGGTCTGCAGTTGTAAGAGAAGAGGTTTCCCCACCAGGTCAAGGCTAATTCATCTTGCTGCCTGTGTTCACTTCATTTGTTCTCCACTCCAAAATGCCTTCTAAGCCTTCAAGTCCTAAAATCATTTACTGAACACTTACTTGTTTGGAAATCCTACTCAGCCCTACGAAAAAAGCAAAAGAGCAGGGCCCACTGTTGACTTCACAGGGTAGATTATTCTGACAAAAGGATATTTCTTTCCTCTTTTGCTTTAAATAAAACAGACACAAGTCTAAAAACAAATCTAATTTTGCTCCTGGTGTTTTAAAGGTTCAGCAGTGAACTGGAATTTATGTGTTATCTTCTTTTAGAACCTCAAATCTTTTGGTAGAAATGTTAGTGGCAAAACATACATTATATTAAATGTTCCTAACATGAAGTTAAACAGCCAGCCATCTGAGGATATTTGGAGTGGACATGTGTGTAAGAGGAGAGAAGAGGAAAGGAGAGGAGAGGAGAAGAGAGGAGAGGCATCACAACTTTTAACGTTTTCCTTTCCTTTCCTTTCCTTTCCTTTCCTTTCCTTTCCTTTCCTTTCCTTTCCTTTCCTTTCCTTTCCTTTCCTTTCCTTTCCTTTCCTTTCCTTTCCTTTCCTTTCCTTTTCTCTTTTTTTTTTCCACTTAATTCTTTAAGGCCTAGTATTATTTCCTTTTCATTACTAAATCTGGGGGAGTGAATTATGAATTTCAGTGTGCGGTGCCACAGTTCTCCCCTGCTTAAATATGCTGTGTACAAGAGTAGCTGTTACAACATGGACAACAGATTTGTCATTCCACTCTGCTAAAGGAACTGATATGTATGTATTATATTTTCTTTTCTGTTCCTGATATAATGAAGACTCCAGTTTCAAAGATGGGCTTTCTATCATCTTAGTCTTAAATGTTCCTATTACAATCCTAAGAACTAGACACAGAAAAACATGTGCTTTTCATATTTCCACGACAGTTCTGAGAACAGATCAAACAACAGAGCTCTTGGTGTATCTCATAATATATTGCAATGCATTAACGTTTAGATTTTCTCAATTTAAAGACTTATGGGAATACGCATCTTTTTCAATCCACAAGTTCTCTTGCAACAGCCTTTGTTAAAAAAAAAAATCTATAAACACAAATGTACATAGGTACAAAGAAAAATAATTACGGAAGGCATCTTATTCCTGGAGAAAAAAAATCTGGCACCTAATGCTGAATCTGATCCACAGTACATGCAGTAGCCTAAGGTAGTCCATAATACATACAGGCAGTAGTCTAAAGACATATCACTAGCAGCACAAATGAACAAAATACTTTTTAAAATAGAGTCTCTATTTTGAATATGTTGTTTGAGTAAATTAAACGTTTGTAAACATAGCATTTTAAGTCTCACTTTATTTCTCTTTTTCACTTTTTATTCACTGAATAATCATTAACTTGGATTTGTAATGGCTTTTAAGACACCTGGAATCTTTAGGACAAAAAAATTACATAAAACCACCTACAAGTCTAAAGAATCAAAGTAATTCATAATCAAAGTAATATAGCTAATTAGATTTAATTGTCATGTCTTACATTCCTGTTAAAATAGACATGAATAAAAAAATAATAATTGACATTTAAGGAACTTTATCCTATAGTGTCATAGCTATATTGAGCTTGTTAATGCAGTTATGAATGAGGAAATCAGAACATCACAAGATCCTGATTAAAATATGGGTTGTCATCTCAGAAACTTCATCTTTCCGTGCAGAATTTTAAAATTAAAGGGCCCAAAGATACAATTTGCATTAAGTGACTTCAAGTAACACAACAAAACAAATCTGAGAAGAATATTATTGGACAGTTGAATTTGGGATATCACATTTCTTGCCCTAACAAACACTAGCAATAGGAGAATGAAAAAAAATGCAAGTATATATGACATACCTATAAAAAAAATCTATAAAGAAACTAAATGATATGCATTTGATTAGAAGAAAAAAATAACTTATTCAATTATTATCAGATATTTCAAGAAAATAAGAACTTCTATATTTGGATATTGACATACATAATGCCTTAATGTCTGCTTTTCAGCACCTGCAGCCATATAACAAAGTAAAACAACTTGGAATGATTGCAACCTATTACTTTTAATCATTATAAAGGGAAAGGAAATAAAAAGCTTATTTTAAAGGAAACAGTTAATCTGAGTCCTTATAAACTCAGAATGGAGATTACAAACTGGAAATGATAAAGCCATCTCAACAATGCTCCCAAAATTTATGTTCACAGAAGGAGCATGGTTTTATTACTGTTGATGTGTTCGGAAAATGAAACTATTTTTCAGTACTCTGTCTTTATTAACAACTTTTTTTCCCATAGCATTTAAAAATTTAGATGGTCTGTGCCCTCAAATACCTGACACTTTCAAGGTCCAGGCACAGTGATTCGCAGGTTGAGAAAATATGTGCACTAAAATAACAGTGTTATTGGTTTAGGAAATTCCTCTTACTGCTTTTTTTTTAATCAGTATCCTATGTCCTTGTTTATGAGTGAGCGAAATCAACACATCAGGAGCAGGGCTATTCAAGCTGGCAAGCATTCGGCAGCTCAGAACTGCTCCATCCTAGATCAACTGCTACTGCTTTTCAAAATATCCATTTCTGTGAATGAATGGATTTTGGCTGTATGCATCCTAGAAATACCTAGCCTAGGAATAAGGAGTGATAGGATAGAGAATGCAAAGGGCTGCTCTGTACTTCTGTCAGTTGACAGTCCTTCAGTTATCAGGGAGAAAAGGTAGAGAGGAAAGACTTACTTACTTACAAGGGGAGTGAAAAACAAGAAGATGAAGCAGCTGTGATGAAGGTAAGAGCAGAATAGGTATGGAACTGTCCTGAGAGAAAGAACAGAAAGGAAGGACTATGGGCTGGAGCGAATACAACCAAGGAGTAATTTGTTGAAGAAATTCAGAGGGCAATATTGATTAGGTGTTTAGGGGAATAATTCACTTTTAATAATAATGATGAACTGATAATGGCAGAACTACTATCTCGTATTTTTTCAAACTATTGTAAACAATATTGAAACTTCATGTATTTCTGTGCTTAGGGAACACTAAGCATGGTAATTACGTCTTAGTGTGATTAGAACACCAAGTTCCACCATTAAAGTCTGGAGACATGCTGTACATGTATATATTTATATGCTGAGTGGAACAAGATCTGCGCCAACATCTGAGTTGTTTCATATCATTATGGTTTGTGTGGCTTTCTCTGGCATCTTTCAAAAAAGGAGTGATCCAGTAAGGCATCAGCTCTAATTAGGAGAGAAGTCCCAGTGCACTTCATCTTCAGCAGAGCAGGTTGGGCAGACTGGTGGTAATACTCATACTCATATGAGTATGAATTTCATACTCATATTAGCTTTCTAATGTTTGTCCTACCAGCACGAATTGAAAGGATCCCAGACACTTTTGTGAGAGGAATCGAAAATGGAAGCTACAATCACAGGTTGCTTGTAGCAAGGATCTCAGAAGCAGCATGAGCTCAACATTTGCTTGAGATTTCACAGCGAAAAATAAAGAGCTACTGGAGAAGGAGGCACATATATAAAAGGGCTATATAAAACTCTCTGAATAGGTGAAGTCAGTGTTTATATCTACAAGGGTGAGGTACAAAACAGAAGAATGAAATAGATGAAGAATAAAAGGGAGCCTGAGAGATACGTCTTAGACAAATATGTATACAACTAAACAAGAACAGAAGATTAGAAGTAAATAGAATAGCAACAGAGAAATAGCGGATTTTTTCTCCTACATTTATGTAACTTTTACAGAAATATTTGACAAAATTGTGTAAATTCTTTATGAGAAGTCTGTATAATGCGTATATAATGAGAAAAACAGGAATGGAGAGCAGAGGTTGGTGGCATACAGATATTGTGAGAAGATGTACCTAAAAATATTTTGCAAAATGTATGCATTCCTGCATTGTAATTGATATAGCCATGTCAGTTCTGCCATTCTATAGATTACTGATACATACCTCTAAAAGAATAGTGCAAGAACATGCAGACCTTTTTGATTTTTAATTTGTATTTCTTCTGGTGATTTGGGTCATAGCACCCTGTGGGCAAGGTTGATGAGTTTACAGCTGAGCAGTATGAATTTTCCATGGAAAAGGTGAGTAACTGCAACCAGGAGACAAATTAATAGCTCGTTGATTCCAGAAGATAAGCTGCTGTGTTCTACTCATAGTTTGTCTTCTGAACATACTGCAGAGGACCTTGATGTGTCTTTATCATCACAGTCCATTTTCTCTCAGCCAAAGAAACATTAAAATAGTATCTAATACCTTGGTAGTATGCGTCTTCAAATCAACTATTCTAGTATTCTAGTTGCAGAAGGTAGAGTAAATCCTGCTTTCTGTGCTGTATTTCATTGTGTCACCAATCATTAAACAAAAATCTTCTAAGAACAAAAAACAAGTTCCCACATTTTGCAATATGCTCCACTCACTAGACTACACAAATCTAGCTATTAATTTATACCCAGCCCTCCTTCACACATGCAGGTGCCCGTTCTAGACTTGGGAGTACAGCAGTTAGGATGCAATGTTCCTGACTTTTTTGCCCTGGCTTGACTTCCCATGACAAGTGATCTACACCAGGCTGGTCCTCAGGCCTTTCTTGGTCCAGGGTCTGACCTGGTCTATGAAAGGTAAAGACAATCCTTTCCTCCCTTGGCCACTCTGGGAGAAGTGTTCATTGACCTGTACACTTGAAATCACTACTCATTTCAGCTAGCAGGATAAGCATTCTCACAAGTAGAAGGTTTAACAGATAATGGAAAAGTATCATCACTATGCTAGAAAGAAACAACTGAATAACAGTCCCTAGTATGAAGAGGTACCTGGTGCCGTGAGGACATGGCAAGAGCCCAATGGTTGCTTGTCAGAGGTTACTTTGATCACAACCTCTAGTTGAGAAAATTACCTACTATCTCTCCAAGAGGATGAAAGCTATAGTTTTAACTGGGCTACTTTATACGTATTTATATATTCATATACAGATATGGTACATATATATAAAATATTTAAACATGTAGTTGTAAATTATAGTTATTTGCAGTTTCTTAACATGAAAAGACTGAAAGTAGCCATCACAATTAGTTCTTGAAATAACATGAAATGCTGTGGAAAGTGTTTCCTAAGTTTTCCCTTGTTCACCTAGCTGTCATAATAGATTTTCTCATACATGGCCAAATGAGCTAATAACATTTAGAAATAAAGCCTATGAGAACTAGGTGCCTATTTGCTTTAGAAAGCATTATTTGACCTTCTGCCAAGCCTTGGTTCCACTAGTTTTTAATCATGGATGTACATATTGCTGTGAATCTCTTCAGCCTAAAAAGAATTGCAAAATTTTCACTGACTTCAGCATTGCTAAATCCAGAACGATATTCATACTTACTCCAGAATAAGACAAATGTGTAGCGGTTACTCTGTTTTTGATAAAAATAGGTCTTTTTTATATGCTTTTCTTCTCTGTAAGAAACAAAAAATGAAGTTGTAGGACATATATGTCCTATTTTTAGTTTATCCATAGCAAGAAAGATACAGTTAAGACTGCCTTTACAATATATTAGCAGGACTCATTTGAAACTATCTAAAACACATTTGGTAGACAAGTTATTAAAACGTCATTAGAAGTGATACTTCTGCATTATACATAACATTACTTCTGTAATAGCTGGAATCCTGAAGATGAGGGAGAATGTGGATTATTACAAAACAATGCTCAGCTTAACTTTGTTAGCACTTTGTGTTTGTAAGCACTTTGTTAGATAGCACTTTGTTAGATAAAGTAGTATAGAAACATCATATTCAGAAAGCAAAGACAGAAGCTGCTCAAATTGCACATTTGATATAAAAGAATAATTTACTCCAGTGAAAGCATAATTTATTTTTGGTTACCTCATCAATGATTTCCTCTGAAATGTTACTTTGCATTGACACTTTATTTGATAATTTGATTGATCTCTTTTATCAATTAAATCCTGACCTCTCCAAATTTTTATTTAGGCACACACTTACATATTTATAATTCTGTTTTTTTTTCCTTATTTAAAATGATGTGACAATTACCTGCAGTAACAAAAATAAGATCAAACTAAATATAAATTGCCACTTTAATATAGTCTTGCTTCACTCAGTGAGCACATTTCACCATTTAGATTCAAGACACATATAATTTACGTGTAGCTTTCTGTAAGAATTTCCTCCAATATTTAAGGAAATTTTGAGAAGGGTAAAATGAGAAAATGACTGATTTTATTATACTAGAATTTTTTCACTGAATTGTATTAATATTGAAATCTTTGGGATATTTTTCTAAAAATAAAACCTGATTATCTATGAAAAATATGAAATCAGAGTGACTTCAGTTTTTTAATGCATGTATATATTATAAAATGAACGTTCTATTTTTTAAGACAGAATAAAGCATAAAGAAGACCAACATAAATGAACAATTTACTCACTTTATGAATTGTCCATCTGTAGTAAACAATGATGTTCATAGTAAACAGATAAAGAATAAAATTTCATGCCAAAAACTTTTACCTATAAAATGATATTAATGAACCAACCCTGTGCTATGATTTACACACACTATATTCTTTCAAGGTTCTTACTAGGTCTCACAACAGAATAAAGGGAAAATGATATGCAGTGTTGGAGTACATCTGAGTTTCTAAAGAGCAATCACTTCAAATGGCAGTTAAAAATAAATTCAGATTAGCTTCAAAATGGACAGAAAAAACGATAATGACATATGATACTGTAATTAATCTGAGAGGTGTTTGGTTGGTTCCTTCAAAGTGAGTAAGGTATGAATTCACTTTATTTAACCTTGCAATAATTAAATAATTGTCAAAGAAATAAGCTCTGAAGTGTTTCCTGTGTGACACAGCTGATATGTTTAGAACAATAATTGTCTTAATTAACTAGAGTACTATTTCACTTTATACTTCATATTTTGCTGAAGGGGTTGAAGGATGGCTTTGATTTGATAAGGACATGTGTGCCACAACAACATTGAATCCAGAAACAAAACAAAGGAATCCAGAAACAAAACAAAGGAATTAAACAAGCTAACACCAGCTTGTGCAGCAAGAGAAGTTCTGATAGTGATATTCAAATAGAATAAATCACTCTATTAAAGTAGGTGGGACTTTGTGTAGCATACGGAGATCTGCCACTACAAGTCTTCCTCACATGCTTTTACCAGAGATATACATTTTTTATTATTCCTTTTAATGTTTATAATAGGATCATATGTACTCAGCCTTGTGATTTCAAAGCAATATAACCAAATTACTGGAAACATTAGTTCCCAGAATGCAATTCTCACATACACTTTTGCCACTTTATCACCGCTGCCACCATATCAGTATTGTTTACAGATAATTAAGGATACTTGAGATACAGACAACCTGTTTTTCAAAAAATGTAAATTACATGAAACTTGGCTGACAACTTTCTTAGTTTACAGCATTTTCTCCCTTTTTCATATTACAAAACTTGATCTGACTTACATTTGCAGATTGTTCAGTCTTTATCAGTAATGCTGAAAGGTAGTATCTCTGCTCTTTACTACTTCATAGATATATGACTATTCCTCTGTACTGTATTGGACGCCATGCATAATACTATATCATTTTGTTACTGTTTGTTTGTCCTGAGTGGGCTATTTCCCATTTTGTTATTACTATTATTTTAGTGTTTTTTTTAATTTAAAGTTAATTTATGTCATCATCTCTTCTTTGAAGCTTTCAGCTTCCTTAATGTGTGCCTTCAAATTGAATTCTCTCTGCAAAATCAAAAATTACAACATGAAAGGAACAAATGATCATGACTTTTATCCTATAGAGCGATGGAAAAAAGCAGGCAATGCTACTGAACAACCATCCATTTTCAAAACAAGTTGGAAGTTCAAAACAAGGGTGGAAGGAGAGGAACTATTCATATCCATATGGAAGTGATTGCTGTGATTGCTGTGCTTTTTCTCTACTCCCTCTGCACATCTAAGCTTAGGTCTTGAACCTACTCCTACTGACAATCCTCAAAGCAGTGGTTTGCTCGCTGGTAAAATACTCAGACTACTGCACTGTACTCAAAATACTGCACTCTGCTGTGGAAGGGACTTGGTTGAAGGCCTTCACTTTTTCTAATAAAAGTGAAAGTTTCACAGAAACATTTTCGCTTTTCTCCAGTTAACTGAGAAGCTTTTCTTCAGATACAAGACAGAATAAATTCCCATACAGAACCTAAAAGATGTTTTGAGAATATAATTTGCCCTAGCTTTCTTTATGCTTCTAAAAGAAGAAAGAAAACTGTATGTCTTGCCTTTTGTATCTTTATGCTTTGTAGAAGAAGATAGAGAAAGTGTATGAATGAAAAGCATGTGCAAAAAAAAGTGTTTATTTCTGTAGAAATCTCTTTCTGCTCAATAGGAACTCTTTCTTCATCTCAGCTTCTGCTTCATCTTCCTCAGAAGGGAAGAGACTAGGCTGCTTTACTTCTTACTGCTAAATAACTGTGCTTCTACCCTCAGCTTTGACACAAACACTACCTTGAGAATCAGATGAAAGGAACAGGAACATTGGTAAAAAAAAAAAAAAAAAAAAAAAAACATTGGGAGAGTCTGAATTTCAGTGCATCCTGCCTCATCTGTATCTATTACCTTTCTAAGTCATGAACTGAAGGAGCCTCCAGGAGTCAATACATTACATATAAAGGATTCATCCCTTCCCTCTCCAGAGTTTGATCTGCAGTCTGAATAAAATTGATGGCCTTTATTTCTCTCAAAGAGAGAGAACTAGAACAAATAAAATCTTTAATATATTATACTGATGCTATTTTTTACTAAGGCTAGTTTCATGGTAAACAAAGAATTTGGCACAATTTCTTAAGCCATAGTTCTCAAATTTTCTCCTTTGCATTTTTGAAAATTGCAGTGCCTTCTTTTTCTGTTAATACTAAAATCTCTTACTGGTCAGAGACCTGTTTAATTCTAATGGCTAGCAGTGATTAAGGTTTTCTTGAACCATTAAAATTTCTACCTCTAGATCAAAAATGAGGTCATGAATCATGCAATTTAACATGAGCTTCATGTTATTAAACTCCATAACTTTATAATCCCAACTGCATAACTTTATAATCCCAGAAAATTTAACTGTCCTTATTAAAGTGCAAAAGTAAAATTATAATAATTGGGAAAAGACTAAAAAAATGGATTCTTGTAACTAATGCATTTGCTTTTTTTTTTTTTCTATAGCTTCAAAGTAGCATTACGATCATCTGCACACTTCTGGTCTCATGTGCCATGCTATATTAATGAAATTTGCTAAATGGATGCTATGTCCTGACAATAACAGCTTTGCAAATCAGTTGTGATGGTAGTAATAAGAACAGCAATAACAGTTTCCTGCCCTCAACTAATATTATTAATCCAGTGACTCATTATTCCATGTACTCACTCAAGCAAGACAAAAAAACTTGCAAACATAGTGTTGTAATTAGCCCATAGATTAAAAATAGTCATTTTAGATAAAGGCTGTTTGTTTTTTGGTTTTGCTTTGCTTTACTTTTTTCTCCTTCCTCGTCACTATTCCTTCAGCTCCTTATTTTTCTGCAGACAAAGGTCTTAAGTCGACCTTTTTATATCAGTTAGTTCACTTTGGTGAGAACAATGTCTAAATAGTCTTAACCACATCTCTGAAGATATGTATCATCTTCAGTGTTGCTGAAAGACTAATATATACAGAAAGCAAGTATCCTTTTAGGAATGTATTGATATTACAGATCTACAGGCAAATACTGTACAGTAAGTATCCACTGGCAGATTTATTCCACCTATAAGGTCACTAAAATAATAATAGTAATAATAATGATGATGATGATGATGATGCAGTGTTTTATAAAAAGAAAATATAAAGTGATTTACAGCTAATATTTGAATCTCCATCAATAGGGAACCATACTGCATTATCAGACTCTCTAATAAGCTTTACAGGGTTAGAAGCAAAATCCATCAGATGATCTCACCAGCAATGCCTATACAACTGTAATATCCACTGAGTTTACAGGTATTTTATAGAACTTATATATGAATTTATGTCAAAAGTCTGTATTTTTTGTCTTGATAGACTGCTCTTTAAAACATTAGATGTTCAGACTAAAGGCTTTAATGTTTTTAAAATGCAAAATATCATTTTTTTAACTGTAATACAATGTGTTAGTAAGCAAAAGCAACACAACAGATAAGAAAATTCTCAATAATCTCCTCCAAATTTAACACTTTTGTTTCTATTTGTTACACAAAGAAGACTTCCTGATGGAAGTCTTGCTAACAAAGTAATTCTTAATACATACCTCATATGAAAAAACATCAAAATAATCAAGAGAAAACAGCAATGAAAATAAACTTAATAAATCCTCTAAGGAATATTATTTCTCGTATTGCTGGCATATTGTAAGATTAAACATCATGTGGCTTGATCACTTTAATCACTCCCCTTAAGTTCAAAGACTACACTGTAGCTTTTCAGAGTTTGTCCTTGTTCAGTGATAAATATCTCCCTCAAGATGTCTGCCCAACCATACTTAATACGCTTCTGCAAAAGCAATCCAAAACTATGTTGGACTTTTGTTGCTGACTTGTGCCATATTACTTTGCAAGATACTGGCGTAATATAGTTCAACCTCCATATCATTGCTCAAGGGAAAGAAATCAAGAGAAACTTTACTGAAGTAGATGAAGCCGCTACCTCTTACAGAATAAAGATACAAGTCTCTCAATCTATTCCTATCTACAAAAAATAACCTTCAAGACTGAGTCAACAATAACTAAAGTGAAAAAAAGTGTTCTGAATGAAATGAATAATCATCCAGCACTTAGCTCTCTACCGTCACTACCACCTCATTCCAGACTAACTGAATTTCCCTAAGTATTAAGAGTGAGGCAGAGAAAAATAGTGGAAAACACAACAGCTTTTGGTGATTTATTTTTTGAAGTACAGCATTTGATTTTTTTGTTTGTTTGCTGTTTTGAATCAACATGTAGCAATTTTCAACATCATTTGTTTCTGATTAAAAAAGAAAGATCTTTCAAATGAACCAGAATACCTTGTAGCTCAAAATAGTTCTGCCTCAGAAGGAACATGCCATGGGTTTTTATTTTTCTTATTGTTTGGTAAATCTTAAGCATTTAATAAGTTTTTCCTCAGCAGCTGAATGAAAAAAAAAAAAAAAAAAAGATATTAGCTGCTCATATAACTGATTCTGAGTCATGCACCATACTTATATATATTTTTTCTTTTTCCTCCATAGTTACCACCTTCCTTTCTTTCCTCCTATGAAAAAATATATTTTTAGGCAAAACACATATCAGCTCTGATATCAATTGTATGCTAAATCTAATGACTGCAACTTCTCCTAATGAAGCACTGCTTTTCAATTGTTTTCATCTGACATTTATTTTTATTTTATTTTACTCTTTCAGACTGTCGATGTATGTTAGTACTTAGTCTGTTATATATCCCCCCAAAATGCCCAGAACAGCTCTCCAATTTGTTAGGATTCATTTTTACTCCTTTTTTCATGATTTAAAGGCAATTATGCTTTGGATAAGGAATAGGAGGAAGGAGGTCCTTGTTTGGGGTCTTGAGCTGGTCTTCCCAGAGACAAGATACAGGGGCATTGTTCAGGTAGATGGTGTGTCAACAATGTCAAGACAAACACAATCCATAACAGTCTCTTACAGCACTTCAAAACTGAGTGCCTCATTCACCATGGTCAGCAAGTAACTGTGCTTCCCTCTTCTCCCAGCTAGAGAGATTTTAGGGAAAGACTCAGTCACACAGTCACAGGCATCCCATGCTTTATGTATCTTTAGGCATAATCCTGGCATTCACCAGCCAGTCAGGTAGTGCACAGGTTTCCAATAAAGTTTCTTCACATATTCAAACACATAAAAATCTGTTAATATGAAAAGACAATAAGAGGGACTGTTTGGGAAATTGAATTCAAACTTATAAGTTTCCATGATCAGCTGCATACAAGAAACTGAAAAAATATAGCCTTTTTTTCTGTATATTTTCAATAATTGTGTATTGAGAACAGTTGGTAAATGGAGATGAAATTCTGCTTCAGATTCAGACACCTAAATGAGGGGGTGTTTCTAATATTAGGTCCATATTACATTTTAGTGGTGTGTACTGTTATCTAATCAATATAGCCAGATGTGTATTCATCCTGGCTGGTTATCTGAGTAGCTTTCTACTCTTCAGTGGTCGTGTATCCTAGATCTGCATTGAATACCAAGCACTTTAGAGAACCATCTGACGTATAAATTTAGTTTCCAACAGCCTGGCCCCGAGTCTCATCCCTGCTGTTCATGATGATTCAGAGACGTACTCCCAGTGGTTCCGAACATCCCAGGTGTTTCCAGCACTTAAAATAAATAGGAATCTTAATTTAGCTATAGCTATACAGTTTTGCTGCAATTAACCACAAAATAAATGAGATGTTCTACTGTATTGTGTATGAAATCAAGTCATTTACTGTTATTTTGTTTCTATTTAATTTCTTTTACTATTTTTATGGCCAAATAAAGTATTTATTATCTTTTGTTTAATCCATATTTCACATTGCTTCTCCTTTTCTCCATTACTTCATCAAATTAACATTTTACATCTCTTAATTTCTTTCCTGGATTTGAGTAATTCAGTTCTATTAGTACTTCAAAAATCAGAGTAAGAACTTTGAGTAGATTGCTTAATTGCATGAGTAGTTAATTCGCTATTGCAGAGAAACTCATACATAATAAGCAGTCTTTAACCTTTTAAAAATTCACATCAAGATTACAGAATGAAAGAATTAAAAATATTTTATACTAATTGTTCTTACACTGTCTTAAAAAGCAGTTAATGTATTTTTGTACTTATTTTTATCAAAGCTTTGTATATCACCATTCTCTTAAAGCCATATCCTTTCATCTAATACACTCTGAAATCATAGCTATCTATCAGTCTTACCTTGACAAAGAGAGATTCTCTACAAGGATGTTCCAAGCCAATTCATAAACCTGGCAGCATCTTTTTATATCCCTTGTGAAAAGCCTTGTCAAATGTCTAACCTGAATCTGTATAACAAATTATAGATAGTGTTTTGCCTTCCACTTTAGAGTTTTTGCTCCTTAGCTGACTGATTTTAATTTTAGAAGGAGATTGTGATAAGGTCCTGGACATCTAAATATAATCTCTTTAGTCTTTCAAAGGCATAATATATGAGCACAGCTACCAGACTGAAAGAAGCAAAGGTGACTTTTAAGCCATAAAAGTTCTCTACTCACATAAATTAATCCACACATTCTGGTTCAAATCAGTTGAAAACTCTGATAAAAAAAAAAAAAAAGTGGCATTTTGACTGGTAACTCTAGAGGAAAAGGGACAGAAAGGTGGGAGAAGGCGATAATTCTAAAATGGAGCAAATTGCTTTAGTTTAATTCCAAAATGTTTAAAGTACCTAACTTAAAGGTCTAATTAGACTTGCACTTTCTAAAGACCAAACTGTGGAAGCATGTAGGAACATCCCACTGTAGCCAGTGGGATACAGTTCCTTAAATGATGGTCTAAGATTCTGACTAACAAACAGGGGCTGTTCAAAACGCAGATGGGGTAATTGCCACTATCTCCCCAGTTTGTCCCAGTGATCTAAATAGGCTGCTCACTTTTCTGGCAGGCAAATCCTGAATGAGCCCTGTTGATGGCATGGTGCAGGAGTCAGGTGGTTCAGCAGCATCTTCAGAAGTCACCTGAGAGGTTAGCATAGGCATCTCTGTGGGAAGGGGCTGCAGTAGAGGAAAGGCAAACCCCTGGAACTGCCTCAGAGCAAGGCGTGCTCCACTAAAAAACAAAACTATAAACCTCAGATTGAAAAAGCACTCCAGCATAGATAGTGTGAGTAACATACTCTTTTGTAAATTATTTATTTAAAAAAAAATGCAACCTGGAGAGACAAAGATGATTCATGGATAGCTTTAGTGAAAAAATTATACTGTCTTTTAACTGAAGTTTTTGAATCAACATATTCAAAGGGAAATATTGACATTGTTTTGTTTTGAAACATCTTTTTCCATTTTGAAAATTATTAAAATAACAAAAAATGCAGATTGTCCTTTCCCCATAAAAAGGAGAATTTTACTTTAAGGCAAACACAATGCTTTGACTTCTGGTAGTTCTGAGAAAATAAGCACAGTGATGTTTCTAATGAGCCCAGTTTTTATTTTCTGTGTTCCATTTACTTAAAAATTTCAGTGTCCCAACTGAAGAATCAGGTTTTTGTACAGCTCTGCAGAGAAACCTAAATCCCATGGAGTTTCAATGAGTCTTTGTGTTTGATACTGTTCCACTGAAGTCAATGGGTGCAGGATGAATCCCTTTATTCCTGTCCCTCGTGCACTCTGTAAATGCATGAGTCACACACCATGCAGCCAGGGAAGTGAGGCTATCGGCCAGAATTGTCAGGACTGGAGCCAGCATTGCTTTGTTGATCAGCTCATAGGAAGAGCCATAGAAGCATGCAAATTAGTCTTTGCCCTTTGCTGAAACTAAAAGCACTACTTAATGTTTCTAGATGCTCATTTCCAGATAAATATCTCCAAAATGTTGCTAAATTCCAGTTTCACAGACCACAGTTTATAATGACTGTAAAATCACTTCAGTGACAGTTTTCTTAAGTTTTAGGTTCTTTAGTAGTTAAAAAAAAGAGTTTGCCATCTCTGTATCTCATACAGTTAACTATCCCTTCTTTCGTTCACTAGCAGCTCACAGGTAGTATTTAATACTTCCTAATAAATAAAACATACCAAAAAGATCAGATAGCAATGTATTAGGCTCGAAATTTATAACAGTCCTTTAGAAAAAAACTCTATTTTACCCAATTTTACTGATAGCTAATATTATGCTGCTTTTTAAAATAATTCTGAAAAAAAAAAAAGGAATTATAGTTTTGCAGATAGTTCTTCTGTAGATATATTTATCAGTAACAAAATCATTGGTAAAGAATTATGAGATCAGTTTTGTATATTTGAGGTAAATGATTTAACAATAAAGTGTTTGTACAAAGTTAAGTTTCCATGTACTACATTTCAGTAAACAAATGAGGAACACTTCCCTTTCACAAGCATCTCTACTGCCATTGATCATTTTTCTTGACTCTGTTAGATCAAAAATAAAACTTTCACTGATAGAAAAGTATTATGTTAAATATTTAAAATATATTCAGCCCTAATCTGGAATAAATGACCCACAAATTTTTTTGGGGCAAACCATCAGAGAACAGTGGACAATGCATGTTATAGAACTTCTTGAAATTATTTCCAGTCTAAATATATTGTTTTTTCTCTTTACACTTAACTACAAAAAGGGAGGGCCTGAAGACTCCTGGCAAGTTATCAAGTTCCTGTAATCATATTTCATTAACTCCTTTAAACCAATTAAAGGCAGAAAGTTAAATTAAGAATAAATAAATTGGCTGAATGATTTTTTTTCTCCATTCTCAATCCTATTTTATGTTTGCACATACTAGAACTTGTGCTGAACATTTTGCAGGTAGACAGGAAGGTTGTTACATGAGGACTTTACCTTCTGAATGCTAGTATTCTGCTCTGCCTCTACAAAATAAGAAAAGCAGATTTAAGAAAATCTGTTTTGAAGTCAGCAATCACATAATATCATTCTCTACTATTCCATTCTTTCCTTAGACCCACTGAATCCTCCATGGGGCTGAGATCACTATGCCTTGCAGTAGTGAGGCAGCCGGACAACTCTCTCTTTGGGTAGGTAAATTAACATTGTCAGCAGTTACTTACATGCTTTCCCCCCTGATATTTGTAAGCTTCTTTTTTAAGCAAGAGACATGCAGAAAGATAATTTTAAAGATGTTTCTGACAGCCTGGTTCCTGCTGGAGACATACTGACAGGAAGAACAGAAAGGAGATATCCATATGAAGACCTTGGAATAGTGCAGCTTCAACTCCATTTCTTCATTAACCCCTATGGCAGAGTGAGTGATACTCTGCATGGGGACATTTAACATTAGCATATTGCCAAAAATAGAGGTTCTATATGCTGGCCTAGGAACTAGATTAAAAAAAGAATATCATGCAACATTAATCTATGAAATAACGGAAAGAACTACATCAAGTAGTTGCAAAGAGCTCTAGTTTACTAGTGGTTTGCCTTCAGGAGAAGATAGAAATAAAAGATTTTTTTTCCTCTTCACTTGGTGCAAATGTGATTAAGACTTTTAAACAATGAACATAAAAAAGCTGAAAATGAGTTAACTGAGGAAAGAAATGCTTGCTAAATTGTTAACATTATTTGCTGTTGCTAAATTGGTTGTTTGAAAAGATCCCATTAAATCTAACAGAATATGTCTAATAGGAAAAAAAAAGAAATAATGAAAAGCATCTACAGTCAGTTACATTTCTTTTGTGTTTCTTGGCACCATAGTAATAAATGATTCTGTTAGAATAGAGAGAGTCTGTCTGCATTGTCCTGTCTGCCCTCCAAATCTCCGAATTCTTATACACATTTTTTTTTTCCACTGCTCTTTCATTAAGACTTCCTGACAACAGAGAAAAACAAATCTTGGGCTAGACTTTGAATTATGTTAGCATTTAAATTGTTTGCTTGCAGCAAGATGCTGTATAAGGTGTGCTTTATTTATTCTCCTCACTTATGTTGTTAATTCATTTTAGTCCAATGTGATTTCAAAAGTGTAAGTAAAACCATGCCATCAGACCAGTTCAGGTTGATATTGTTATTGTCTGAGGGAAAAAAAAAAAAAAAAAGAAACAAAGCATTAGTTTTCCAGTTGTATCAAAGACTGCAAGTGAAGACACACTCTTAAAATCTTATGTCTGTTTCTGTGCTACAATGAATTGTCTGAAATACAAATATTATTCCACTGACCAATGCAATAGAAAAAAAATCTGGTGAAATCTGATTTGGGTTTTTTTTTTAGTAGCAAAATTTAAGACACTCTTCTTTTGTTCCTCAATCTCACTGCAGTAATTTGAGACGGAGGCAGAAAAATACAATGTGGTTGTTATAAGTATCAAATCCATCTGGCTTTCCCATGAAACATCAACTTTCTAACCAAAGTCAAGACTTTAGGAAGGCACAAGTCAAAAATAAGAAAGTGGGCAAACAGGAGGAATAATCAATAATAGACAATTCTAATGCTTTTATTTAAAATTTTAATGCTTTTTCAAGATAAGAGGTTAGCTCAAGAACTTCATATCATTCTGTTCATTAAACATTATGCAGAAGGAAGCTATCTGAATAACAAAAACTTTAAGAACTTTCATGCTTCTAAGAAATTAGATGTTGGTCTCCAGTAATAAAATCCAACTTCTTTTTTTTGTTTGTTTTAAAGGTCAGACATAAAGTCAGATAAAGTGACTTAAAATGTAAACGTGCTATGATACATCCTAGAGTTCTTTTTGTCCTGATTGCCTATATTTAGGACTACATTGACAAATCTGTAGTCTTCCTAGCGACATATCGAAGCTCCACACATACCTAGGTACCAGGTGGTAAAGTATTGTGTAGAGGGTCTGAATGTGGCTATGGTCACAGCCTTGTCCCCAGTAATTCTGTGAATTTTTTTTAAAAAGTAGCTGGCCAGAATCTATCCCAAGTCACCCTATCCAAAGAGAAAACTAAAATAATAATAAAAAAACTATCAGAGAGAGACACATTTTAACTTAGTCTTTCCTGGAAATTTGATTGATTTTATCCTGCTGTGCAAAACATTTTGCAAGAAAGAAAATAAAAGGTCAAGCTGTGTTTTCTATGTATATTGATATAAAGCAACATAAAAATATTTGGAAAGAAATTCTATACTGAAATAATTATTACTGTAGTCTGAAAGAGAATTTAATATTTGTGAAATATAATGTAATAAGCCTTTCTGCATTACAGAAAGACAAAACATCATAGACTTAAAACCAGTAAACAGTGTAATAGATTTATTACTAAATTATGTGAATAAATATGTTACAGAAAGCTCTAAGAAAAGCACTGTAAGAAACAACATTGTCCCTACTCTGAGACAGGAAGAGAGAAATGAACAGTGCATTTTGTTTACCTGATCCCCATGTGAAGTAAAAAGAACAACACAGAAAAAAATAGAAATAAGACATATAAAACTGATCTCTTTCAGGCAGTCCAATGGTCAGTCTACTGTCTTGTTTTTGAGTTATTTTGTAGTGGAACAATGCTGTTAGCTACCCAACTGGCACAAATTCACACTATTATCTAGCAGTGTCTTATGCATTATTTTATACATCTAAAGAGTAAATATTTCAGTGTCTATTCATTAACAAATGTTTGGATCACTATGAGTGCTTAGACAAACATTGTATGCTAAATTTACTTAATAATAGACTCTTCCTCCTCCCTTCCTTCCCTCTCTAATAATAATAAATTATTTGAAACATGTTAATATGTATATGTATTATGTATGTGTTACGTATATGTAAATGTATATTCAGTAGATGTAAAATGTTATTATATTGGCAATATACGAAAAGAGATGTGCAGCTTTTATATAAGCATAGCAAACAATTGTGTGTATTGGGACTCAGACATATAAGAAAAGAAGGATAACGGGTCCTCATAAAAGAAGGATAAAGGGTCCTCACTGGTATGGCTACATGGTAATGAGCTGCCAGACTTGTTTTGGAGAAGCACAGGGTTGAAAAGTAAAGTAGCAAGTAAACACCAAAGTCAACCCGGGGCAAAAGGTTTGAACTTCGTCCCCACATTTTTAGCACCTACTATAGCTGCTGACTAGACTGTGATTACCACCTCCATAAATATAAGCATTTGTATTATTTAGGACATTAACATGTGTGGAGTCGTTCTTGGAGGAAAACGGTCACCCCATGAACCAGCCATAAGAGACCCTGGAGTAAGCACCTGGTAACAAAAGGTTCCTTGGAACCTGCGACCTGAGGGAAGATCGACGGAGCCTGACAACAACCAATCAGAAGAAAGGCCCTAGCCAATCAGATAAGATGGGAGTGCGTGTGTGTGCTCACGTGCGTGTGGGAAAGGAATTGGTATATAAGGGACATTTCGTATATTGGAATTGGTATATAAGGGACAGCTTTGTTTCAATAAACCGTTTTTTTCAGGTTGATTCACATTGGATCGTTCTGAGCCCACGGTTTTTCTCTCCTCAACATGGATTACATGGGTCCCATATTTTGGTTATCTTGCCAAGCCAAGCAGAAGCCTTGGCTATGAATCCAAATGGATCCTTCCAAAATCCTTCCAACATCAAGGAGAGTGACTTGTACTATCTGGAAAGGCAAAGGGAGTCCTTAAAGATGAGGAAGTATTATTCTAAAATATCTATAATTTAATAGACGTAATTGGCATAAAGTTGTTTAATTGTGAGAGGACAATATGTTGCTCCAAGCATTTTAGCCTTTAGTCTCTTAGCTAACTTACAAGCTAGTGCTTTTATTTTGCTTCTGTTTTTGCCTAATATATTCCTTCTAACGGTTATGGTCCATATGCAAGAATTGATACAACCATGTAATTAATGCTTTTTTGGGGGGGGAGAAGTGGGGAGGCAGAGGAGAAGACTATGATCATCTTTCTCTTATAGGGAGAACAAGCAGGTCTCCCTCCAGGAAACAAGTGATTTTATTGCACTATGAAATCTTACTCTATACAGGGAAAAAAGACCATCTCTGAGAAAATAAGTGTTTTAAGAACCTCTTTCTTCTGTGATTTGGTGCACGTTAATTGCAACAAGTGATTCTGTGGAAACTGTGAAGCTGTTGGAAGAAAAACTGAAAAAGCAGTGAGAAACTGTGCTGAGATCCAATTTGCAAATAATTCACAGTTTACCTTGCAGTCCCCTCCTCAGGTACACATATTAACAGGAATTTTTATATCTTAGTTCCTTGGTGGTCTGAAACTCCAATAAAAATCTTTTTTTTTTTTTTTTTTTTTTATTCTCTAATTCACAGGAATACTGTAAATGAAATGCAGAACTCCACAACAGCAGCTCTTGTCCAGAAGCTGAGCTCTGCCAAAGAGAAAAACAAATAGGTGAACAATATATCTATTTGTGTTCAATATCACAACTCAGGAGAGGACTGAGGCAAGATAAAACGCTAGAAGTTGCAAGATCGTGTAGATGGTTACAAGGAGAGGTTAACCTGTTAGCAGTAATGTGCTTAGAGTGCTCGCATGAGGATGCTTAGCAACCCATGTGAAGGGAAGAGGTGGTAGCAGTGGCTGAACTACAGGCTGAGCACCCTCAAGCATCTTTAAATGCAAAAGGACAAGGGCAATTAGAACTGCAAAGACTTAATGGTGATCCTGAGTGGGCACTGATATCTGGAAACAGGAGACAGGTACTTGGGGATCGTGTTGAGATGAAGATCAACTCTGGCACCTGTTTAGACCCAAATGATATCCCTGGCACTGATCAAGCCCAGGTTCCACTCAGAGCAGCTCTTGGCTGGAGCAAACTTGGGCTGTGGCATCCCTGGTATATTGCCCAGAGCCTCTTCCTGCCTGCCCCATCCCAAACACAGGACCTGCCTGCCCCATCACCAGCAATGCCTGAAGAGGAGAGGGTGCTGGGGACCCACATTATCCACTTCAGAAACTTCTCAGACAGCGATGTTCTCAGACAGAATTGGTTCTGTCGCCATGGTATTGGTACCAGATAGTAATATCTTCATACCCAGTTAAATGCTATGTTGGCTACTATAGTACTTGTGAATTATATTCTGAGATTTTCTCTCGCTTTTTTCACTTTTTTTTTTTCTCTTTTGTCCTTTTTTCTTCCTCAACACTTTTTTTTTTTTAACACAATTTCAGAATTTCAATGATTTTTTTTTTTCATGTTGCATCTTGGTTTTTTTTGAGCGGGTGTTTATAAATTCCATGTTCCGTGGGATACACTTTCATCTGTAGATGCTTTTCCTGAAAAATAACAGATTGTACTGATAGTGGTATGTAGAGAAAAAAAAAAAGGTCTACTAGTGGCGTTGTTCTTCAATATCATGTTCTTCTGTTGTTCATACTTAGTAACCAGGTCTTTCATGAGTAATGATTTATATTTTTATACTTTCAAAAATATAGTGAATTTTTCCTATTTTTTCCTTTTTTTTTTTTAAAAAAAAAACTTTTTTCTTAAGGATCTTTGCAACCTGCTTTGGAAGAGCTTACTTTCAAAATAATTAAACAGTGCCACAGGACTATTTAATGGCCATGGCTAAGTATGTGCATTTTTTTTCTAAGTAAATGATTAGAAAATTATAATTGCAGAACTGAAAACTATTCCAAAATAATCTGAATAATCAACTAAGTTTCAATAGTCCATGAAATAGAAGAATTATTCAGTCTTTGCAGCAAATCCAAAATATTCAGATTAAGATAAAATAACTGCTCTCCAAAAACATATGATGAAGGCTTCTGAAATTTGAAGTACAGTATACTTTCAATGAGTGGGAATAATAGAACGTATCTTGAATTTTCATTGCACAGTAAAATGCATCAAGGATGCAAATGCTGGAATATAGTGGGGAAAAAAAAAAAGTCCTGTTTTTTTTTTCTTCTCTTCTTTCAGATTCAGAGCCTGATAATCAAATTGCTATTCTATTGGGGATTTTAATAATCAGCTGTGTAATAAGTGATGAACACTTACATTTCTGCAATATTTTAAACAGAGATCCACATAGCCTAAATGACAAGCCTCTCTCCCTCCATTTCCATTAGAGAATGCCTCAGTCTTATAAGCTTGTGTGTTGCAAGTCTCATGGGAATTTCATGGCTCATGCACATTAAATGAGACAAAAGCAAAAGTTAGCCAATATAACATTGTAGGCTATTAGGCACAGCAGTATGTCTGAAGAAATGTCTGTTTTCTTTGTGAAATTCCTTTTTGAAAGTGTTTGATTAACAGAATAAGAAGAGCATAGCTTTGGAGAAAAACCTATTGGTTACATGTAGGAAATAGTGGATTGTGGATAATTCTCAGTCAGTGAGAATTTGAACAAAATATTTCTACTTTGCAGACCCTAATCACCACTCAAGAGGCCAGATGGGACTATTCTTCCTTTGTCCTTTTAGAAGACTATGTGGCTATTTAGAAGACAAATGTGGCCTGTCTTTCTTGCCCCCTGCGATGACAAGGACACCTCCAGTACAGTCCAAACATCTGTTCTCTTATGCTAATGTTGTTTAGATTATATCCAATGGCTCTTAAAGCAAAAATGCAAGATCTCTATTTGTAGAAAAAAAAAAACTAATGGTGGATAAAACATTTATCACTGTCTTGTGTATATATATATCCCAATATAAATGTCTCACAATACTTTTTATAGTATAATTGTGCTAGATTCTCTTATCTATTTGAGATGTTCACATCACAGTAAATGAATCTTTGGGATCCTCTCCAAAAGTAAATTAGTTACCTCTAAATAAGAATCAGCAGGAAAACACTAACATCAAATATGAATGTTTGTCTTAATATCTCAAAATTGCTGAATACATGTTGCAGATAGTTAGGGAACGGCGGCCGGAAGATATCGTGCTGTACGGAAAGATAGGGCCCCTAATAGCCAATAGTGTTTAGTCTATGGTGTAAGCAGACGGATGTGACGTTGTAAACCTAGCTATATAACACCTTGTTACCCATCAATAAAGGCCATTTGCCGTCCACCACATTGGTGTCAACTAGCTGATGGCCCGAGTGGCTTGGGGGTGGTCGCCGTGCCGTCCCTGAACCAGGTCGCTGCAGCCATTTGAACTGCAACAAGTGGTGCCGAAACCCGGGAACGTCATCGCCTGGATGAGCGAGCAGCGTGAGCAGCAGCCAGAGCAAGTGGACCACCCCGGCGAAGGGGACACTACCGAATCAACAAGGAGGATGGAAGCCCTCATAAAGGTCGTATCGCAATTACATAACTACTGGGGGATTGATTGTAAGCCAAAAGATTTTATTCTTGCAGTTACAAGGCTTTTGAAAATTAAGGCTATAGACCAGCTGGTGGATATTCTCCACCCTGAACTGTGGGACAAATGTACTAAGGCATTAGCTGAGGAGACAATGTTCTCAGGTTGTGGGAAAAACCTTAAGGCTTGGGGAAAAGTTGTACAACCCTTACAGAAAGCTATGAAAGAGCAGGAGACTTGGGTAGCAGTAAAAGACTGTTTATTGGCCACGTCCAAAGTGGGAATCGGGACAACTGCGCACACTTTGGACCCCCCAGATGATGGCAATTCTGCTGAGCCTAAAGGCCAGCAAGAGGGTGAAACATCCCCTCCATCCCTGAACCCCGCCCCGCTTACAGAAGAGCAGAAACAGCCGAAATCTGTTTGGAGCGAGCTAGCCGAGGAAGCTAGGAACATTGAAAATAAGTCAGAGCATGATGACGTCTGGGCCAGGCCACCACCCTATGCCCCTCAAAATGGCACCGAGCCGCAGGGGGTAGGGTGGGGCGAGGGTGCCCCCGGCGCGAGTGAGGCGCCGGAAACCAATGGGAGTGACCGGACAGGTGAGGGCGGCCCGAGGGAGGGGCCGAGAGGAAGCCCGAGGGAGGGGCGAAGAGAAGACCCGAGGGAGGGGTCGAGAAGAAGTCCGAGTGAGGGGCGGAGAGAAGACCCGAGGGAGGGGTCGAGAGCAAGCCCGACGGAGGGGCGAAGAGAAGACCCGAGGGAGGGGCGAAGAGAAGACCCGAGGGAGGGGTCGAGAAGAAGTCCGAGTGAGGGGCGAAGAGCAAGCCCGAGGGAGGGGTCGAGAGCAAGCCCGAGGGAGGGGTCGAGAGCAAGCCCGAGGGAGGGGCGAAGAGAGACCCGAGGGAGGGGTCGAGAGCAAGTCCGAGTGAGGGGCGGAGAGAAGACCCGAGGGAGGGGTCGAGAAGAAGTCCGAGTGAGGGGCGGAGAGAAGACCCGAGGGAGGGGTCGAGAGCAAGTCCGAGTGAGGGGCGAAGAGAAGACCCGAGGGAGGGGTCGAGAAGAAGTCCGAGTGAGGGGCGGAGAGAAGACCCGAGGGAGGGGTCGAGAGCAAGCCCGAGGGAGGGGCGAAGAGAAGACCCGAGGGAGGGGTCGAGAAGAAGTCCGAGTGAGGGGCGAAGAGCAAGCCCGAGGGAGGGGCGAAGAGAAGACCCGAGGGAGGGGTCGAGAAGAAGTCCGAGTGAGGGGCAGAGAGAAGACCCGAGGGAGGGGTCGAGAGCAAGCCTGAGGGAGGGGCGAGGAGCGAGCCCGAGGGAGGGGCGGAGAGGAGGTCCGAGTGAGGGACCTGGAGCGAGCCCGAGGGAGGGGCGGAGAGGAGGTCCGAGGGAGGGACCTGGAGCGAGCCCGAGGGAGGGGCTGAGAGGAGGTCCGAGCGAGGGACCTGGAGCGAGCCCGAGGGAGGGGCGGAGAGAAGGCCCGAGGGAGGGGCCGAGAACCGATCAGAGTGGACATTTCAAAAAACGCCGAAGCCCAACGAAAAAGTACCGGAGCCCGGAAGTGACCAGTCAGTCGAGTTCCGACTCCGGATCAGACACTGGTCAGGACGAGTGGCTCACAATCGATTCAAACTTAAGGAAGGAGAAAAAGAAGGTAAACATCCGAATTAAAGAAAAACCGGCGGGAGCATTCATGATTAAGCATGTTGCAAAGGAAGAGCATCTGACCCCAATTCAGGTGGCTGTTACCTTGAAAATAAAACTAATGAAAATTGTGAGTTTCTGTTCACAGGACCGGATCATCGGACACCCCCGTAACCCGTACACCCCGGTGACAAGCGTCCCGCCCGAGCCTGCGAGTTCCACGCTGACCGAATCCAGAAAACAACAAAACAGCCTCCGCAAGAGGGGGCCGCGATGCCTTTGCGTTATCTTAATTTTGCAGCTTGTCACTATAGGACAGGTAGAGTCACACCAGCCCTTTAAATGGGGTACTTGAACAGATCGAACAATCTCGAGCAATTAGTACAAAAATAACTACAGGGCCACCAGTTTTCAGTGCCATGCCTTGCCAACTAGCACCCATTGAACCCTGTTCCAAACGCAGCTGGTACAAAAATTTGTTCACCGGTTCGCCGTGGTTAACCACCCTGATATCCACCTTGATAGGGCCGATCACAATGATCATGATGACGCTAATCTTTGGACCCTGTATATTGAATAAGCTCATGCCGTTTGTCAAGAATCGGCTAGAGAAGGTTAACATCATGTTAGTAGAACACCAACAACTGCTTTAAGAATATTTCCACTCAGTATTACCCCCAAGTTATCCCAAGGTACAACCTATTCCTACACCCTGGTATTACCTGTCATCCCCTACCTTCTACGCGCCTTCTTCTTTGTGCCTTATGTTTTATGTCAAGTTTATGATATGTAATTTTAAGATTGGTATAACTATAAGAATAGAATAAGATAGTAATAAGAATAAGATAGTTGTATTTTAGCTAGTTTTGTTATGCATAGGGAGGGGGGAAGTTGTTGCAGATAGTTAGGGAACGGCGGCCGGAAGATATCGTGCTGTACGGAAAGATAGGGCCCCTAATAGCCAATAGTGTTTAGTCTATGGTGTAAGCAGACGGATGTGACGTTGTAAACCTAGCTATATAACACCTTGTTACCCATCAGTAAAGGCCATTTTGCCGTCCACCACATTGGTGTCAACTAGCTGATGGCCCGAGTGGCTTGGGGGTGGTCGCCGTGCCGTCCCTGAACCAGGTCGCTGCAGCCATTTGAACTGCAACAAATACACTTTTTGAAATTCTGAAGACATTTTCACTTTCCTTCAACTCTTCTTTTTTAATGTGTTCTTGAATGCTACCACTTTGTTAGTGGCTTCAGGAACGATATTATCCAATCTTAAAGCTAAGAAATAAAATTGATCTGTTAGCACTTTTAGCTTGTCTCCTTGCCAAATTGTTCCTTACCTGCCTTAAGAGCATCTTCTGCCTGCTCCACTTATAAAAATCTAAAATAATTAGGCAACTTATCACTCCTTTCAGACACAATTTTAATGTCTGACATAGCTGATTTATCCAATTTAATCACTGCAGTTATTTCTAATCACCATAAAAATAAATCTTTGCATTCTTTGATATGGTTTTAAAACATTGTTGGTTCACTATCTAGATAATGTTTCCACATGACATTTTCTTGTCTTTGGTACCATAAATATTATCGTTATTAAAATATCTGCAAACAGCCTGTTAAGAGGTCCAGCTCATACAAGGACATTCTGAGGGCAAATAACTTAAAACATGTATAACAAATTCAGTCCTAACTGAAGTGTGGATACTTTTTTTAGGAACTCTCATAGTATACTATAAACGGCTACATAATAGAATATATAATGAGAGTTGGGTGGCAGTATGAAAGAGACATGACACAGTGTTAATAGAATTTGCACGGTGATTGATCCTTCTTATAACAGCATCCTTATAACACTTCATTTTAGAGTGTGCAAGGATCCTAGCTATTTTGTGGTCTAAACATTGACATAAAAAAATAGCAGTCATGTTCCATACTTGTACTAATGGTAAAAATGTCAAGTCTGTTATGCATATTGACAGTATGACACTGAAATCTGGGGATTATTTTTGCTACCTTGGCACTTAGCTATCTTTGACCAGAGAAGTCACACAGAGAAGAGCAAATTAATGCAGATTCCAGGAGGCTATCAATATTCCTATGAAAAATCTAGAATCTATTTCAGTCTAGTATCTAGATTGAAATAAAAAGAAATGTGCAATAAGTCTTAATCACTTTTTGTGCTTTGACATTCCAAAAAATTGTAGATGCAATATCAAGTATCTTGGCCAATTCCATATTCACTATCTCTGTTCTTTTGTTAGTACACAGGAGCAGGCTAAGAGCCCTAATCAGTCTGCTAATTCACAGCACAGAAGGTGTCAAACCAAAGACCATATTGAAAGTAAAACAAACTATGTGTTTAGTTTTGGTGTTCTGTAAAAAAAAAAAAATGAGATAATTTCTGTCAGAACCACCAACAAAATCTGGTCTCCTGGGTAGACTTGTTGGGAACTTCAAGCATCATTGGCATTTTGGAGGAACATAAGGTGCTGAGGCATGATTAATCAGACAGAACAAGTTTTAATCTTTCAGAAAGTATTTAAAAAGATTCCATATAGAGATTGAATGGATATTGGTCATGTTCAGAAGACATGCATAACCAAATATTAAAAAAACAAAATTCAAACAAAATAAAACAAAAACAAAAACAAAAAAGACACACATACACACAAAAAAAACTAAAATGAAGAATACAACAGAAAAATATTTGAAAAGGAGTCTCAGAAGCCTGAGATGGCCAGGCAAAGATAATGATGCTTAAAAACTAGGACTTGCATTAATGTTAATTAAAAAAAAAAAAAAAAAAAAAAAAGTAAGTATAAGAGGGAGGGAAAAGGGGAGAAAGAAAAGGAAGTATGTATTCTAGTTTTAGAGAACTTTTAGGGATACATTCCATAATAATATCAGTTTTACTTAGTAGGGAAGCAAGAACACACAGGAACATCTGGCAGGAGCATGGAAGGTTTTTGAACAACATTTTATTTTTTCTGGATTCTACATGTTGATGTACTTAGGAAGTAATGTAGATTGAAAGTCACAAGGCAGCATTTTTGCTCTCAACTAAGAATAATTGTGGTGCAATGGAGTTTTTTTAAAGCAATGATAATTTCAATGAAAAATCTCTTAATATATGACCTTATTTAGACAGAATGTAATAAATTCCTAAATGAGTATATGCATAGGACTATAAAATCACTGCTAAAAATCTAGCATATAATCAAAACATTACGAACAAAACAAATCCATCTAATTTCTTTGTCTAAGCTATAGCATGATCTTTGTCTATATGTGCTTAACTATATCTGTTCCTATAATTACTTAACGGCTTAATGGCTAGCCTTATTTTAAAATATTACTTGGTTGATGTAGCTTTTTTTTTTGCTATTTTAGTCAGAGCTGTCCTGGCCAAAAATCAGAAAGGTTTATTTTATCATTCTTATTGTTAATTTAATAAAGGTGAGCTATTTGCAACCTAGAACGATCATAAAATACTTCTCAATCTGTCAATGCTTAAGGAGGACATTTAGAAGAGATTTCAAGAGTGCTTTAGTCACAAGATCATCATAAAAGATTTTACTGCTTGCTTTTGTATCTAAAGATATTTATTAATGTCACTGGTATATAGAACCATAGAGTCATTACAGTTGGAAAAGACCTTCAAGATCATCTAGTTCAATCATGAGATCATTGAGTCCAACAGTAATTATGCAATATACATATATATATCACACATTGATGCAACAGTTTATAAAAGATCTATGATTTTATATGCTGCTTTTTTAGTTTCTCAGCAATAGTTTGGTTTGACTGTGTTCTTTGCCTTGGTGAGAAAAATAAAGTTATATAGCAGTTGCAATTATGTCAGTAAGTTATCATTCTACACAAAAGATAATACAAATATCAAATTATATATATACATATATATATATTTACCATTCTACACTGGGATTTCATTGAAAAGACAGAAAATTATGGCACTATTGCTCCCTTGATTAACCATATCCACTATGTGACATCCCCGTTGAACATGGTTTTCTCTCACAGTTAGAAAATCAGATCATGGAAAAAGAGATACATGCATGTACTATAACAACCGGGTATCTGTTCACATAGATGCTTGCAGAATCATGAAACTGTTGAGTTTAGAAGGGACTTTAGGAGACCATCTAGTCCAACTCCTCTAGTTAAGCTGGGTCAGCTCAAACAGGTTTTCCAGTTTTGCATCCAGAAGGTGTTTAAATATCTCCCAAGAGTGGAGACTGATAGCTCTCTGGGTAACCTGTTTCAGTGCTCTGTCACTCTCAAAAAACTTGCCTCTTTGGTTCAGATTTGAAAATGAAAGCGAAAACCAAGGGTCTTTGATAAAAGTGCCAATATATTATTTTGTTTAGCAGAAGATAGATATTAACATGAGAGCTTAAGTGTAAGCATGGCTAGTCATTAAACTTATGCACCTATTTTTGGTACTTAGAGACACTGTTGGCAAAAAATGCAAAGATTAAATGAAAAAATCAATTTATTGCTCTGTACTGAAAGGATCAGCAGTTTATGTCTATTAGAGCTAACAAATTCAGCCATTCAGATATAATGATAGGATTGTATCCCCCGAGACACAATAGTCATTTCAAAAAAGTCTATTCAGTGAGCAAGAGTGTTTTAAAAAGTGAATAGCATGTTGACACTTTTAAAAAAGGGACACACATCATACAGTATTATGTAAAATGTTAGAATGAAATTGTCTGTGTCGGTAATTCATCCATACTTTGTATACTGCATCTAATATTTTAAGGTGATATTTCGGAACCGAAAAAAAAGTAGATAATCTAATTTCCACTGGTGAGGAAGTTAAGGTAAAGAGATTTATTCAGTAAAATGATGGAAAGGCTTGGGTTATTTGATTTGGAAAAGGCAGAGAGTAAATGTGATAGTATAACATTAGAGTAAGGTTAATAGAACTACAGGATCAATTGTGTCAAATCTCTAATGGTAAATATAATAATGCTTTATTAGATTTCGATCATAGTTCATATAGCATTTATAGTACTCACTGGTTGAAAAGAATATTTGGGACTGACATTTTAAGGAAAAAAGAAATGTATGATTGTATACAGTAGGGAAAAACAACAAATATATCTCTTCTCTGGATACTTGCCATCAAAGATTACTACAAAGAAAAAAAATATGATTTTATAAATCAGAATAATTTATTGTTATGTTATTTTGTAGGGAATTTATTCTACATTTATACTACCAAGAAGGCAATTACCAAGAAGATAAACATGTTTTGTCATGTTTGTTAATGTAAAATAAGTTGAACATTTGATAAAAATAAATGAATGAATGCATGAATAAATCTCTTGTAAGTTAAATATTAACCATACGATAAAATGACCTTCAATTCTCACATTTTTTGATTGTGAAGTCATTTCCTGAAGAAATAAAGCACTTGAAATTTGTATATAGTAAGAAAAAAGCCAATTTGGGGAGTATTTTTCTTTTCCTGATCGTTACTAAAGTAAGCTTCTTTCTTCAGCTTCATGAAATGTGACATCTGATAGATTTACTTCCTTAAGGCAGGCTTTATTATGTTTTTCAGGTTGATGAGGAATCTAAACGTCAGTTTAAGATTATCTAATTTGTAACACTTCAGGGATGTGGGCTAGCCAGCAAATGTATTCTATATTCATATATTGCATGTATAACTTTTTCACATGCTGAGATGTTGGTAGCCTTTTTTTTAATACACTTTGATCTAAGAATAACGTCAGGGATGTCAATATCTTTCTTAAAGCCAGAGAGTTAGACAATTGGATAAAAATGGATTATACATTGCCTACTTCCACAGGGTAAGAATAAACAGATAAGCTACCTCATGGTTATTGTGTACTAAAATTTGAACTGCCAGGTATTTTGGCATAATTCACAATTTAGGTTTTTATAGGCAAGAAGAAGCTATAGAGCGATGATTTTATATCTCTGCCCCTTACAGACAGACCTTATTCATAAAGGGGAAGACCACTAACAGAACTAAAGCACTAAATTTTACTAGACCATCTAGTTCATCTCAAATTCCAGTCACCATAGTAGTTTATATTTTCTTTACTTTTGCATAAACTCCTTTAGAATCTGTGATTTCACTACTATTTCCATTTTTGAAATAAATTAAAAGAAGACTGTGTAGAACATACATATACTCCCAAAGGAAGCCTATTTTTCCTAAGCATCTTCATAAACAAGTCTCATATCTATATATATATTGAAGAGAACTAATTAGAGCCATTCTGTCAAAAGAAAGCTCTACTTGAAAACAACCTTGGGCAGTGATTGCCAGAATAGATAGATCTTTAATTATTATTCTCTAAGCTCAAATATTTTACTGAAAATTTCCAATTTACTGGCTGCAGGAAGAACTGAGGAAGTTCTTGCGTGGAATATAAAAAAAAGGGGGCAAAAAGGAGAGGTGTTTAGACAAGGTGGATTTCTCACCAGTTGGAACCAAGCTCTACATAGGACCATTAGTCCTGCATTATCCAACATAAAATCCTAGGAAACCTCTGCTCTAAAAGTTGTTGTTTGTTTTTGTAGTGCATTTTAAACAATCTAAGTCAGTTTTGCATATTTGTTTTATGAGAAATGAATTAATATAATCTGCCAGTTAAGTATGCTATCTTTTCTGAAGGTGAATAGCTAAACAGAATTGGTCATTTTACCAGAGAAAGTCAAAGGATAAAATTCAGCAATTCATTCTACCAGAGGGATTTACTATGCTACATAGAGATATGTCTTTGAAGATGAGGGCAAATTTTCCCTGAAGGAAATTTATGAATCACTCTGTATCTTTTAAAGAGACAGCATAAGCTATATATGTCAACAACAAAAGATATGCAAATTCCAAGGTTGTCTGAAACAAATTCTGTTATCCTCTTTTTTAGGATTTATGCTTGGGTGATTCAGCCTTCAATCGAGAAGGGGGAAATTCCTACAAATGTAGAAACCAACAGAAGTACTCTATGTGTTGATGTCCCATATTAGTTTTAATTGGAAGACTTAACGTAAGGCCTATTCCTTAATTGATTCTGTGAGTAAAGATTTCCTCTAAAGAAAAAGAGATGGATTTCCTCTGAGGAAAATAATCCAATTTCTTTTCTTCTCTCCTCTGGGAGAAAAATAACAATCACCTCCTTATTAAAAAAGAACGGCTTGTCTACTTCTTATGTTTTAAGGTTACGAGAACAGATAAAATACCCAGTTTTTGTTTTCTTCTTTCCCCTTTAAGATTTTGCATTGCTCTTAAAAGACTTTGTCTGAGATGTACAAAACATCCTATAGGGGATGACCAATTTATTCCTGTGTGTAATTGCATTGCCTTATCAATCTGGACTGTGGGGTGCCTGCCTTTACTTTTCTTTTCTTAACTGAATTCGCATCTAATGTCACAGAAAGCTTTTAGGACTGAGACGAAATAGAAGTTTCAAGGTGTGATCTAACCCACTTGGCAAAGCAAAAATGTTAGGGTTTATCCAACTTTCTTCTAGTTTGGTAATGTAAGTGAAAATCCTTTTGCTGTGTTCCTTTGTTTAAGACAAAAGGAGTATGATTTTGTTTCCTTTGGAATATATGAACTTGAACTCATTAAATATTTTCTTCCTTCTTCTAAGTGGATAGCCAATATTACAATATTGCCAAGTTGTTTCCTATTCATAAACTTAGCTTTATTCAGCTTCTGCTTATGGACAGATTTGGAAAGGTTCAACAACAGCCTTCAGCATGCACTGAAGTGTATAAGTAGTCCATTAAAGCATTCTTCTGAGACTCTCTGTTTTTATTTTGAAGTGTGTTCTCTCTACATGTTTTTCTCATGCCCTCTCTCGTGGGCAAAACTCAGCAATATGTCATACTGCTGCTAGATTTCTCAGTTGACCCTAACCAGATACGAGTGATTTCCTATCAAGAATTCTGCTGCATTGAGAGTGCTGCATTCCCACAGATCTGATGGAGATCTTAGTCCAACTGTTGTTCTTTCATTTCACAAAATTGCTTTTCATGCCTCTCAAGCAAAATCTCTTCTTCCTACTAGATATGCTTTCAGCATTTGATCTTAACCAACTTCCTTCCAAAATGGCAATAGGAATGTAATGAGCTTCTGGCATTATACAGTGCTGCAATGCACTCTGTTAAGGGAGTTGCCACTAGTTTCTTGAGAAGATAACATTATTATGCCTAAGATTTTATTTGCTTAAACAAATCTAAAAACAATCTAGTTAGTTATATTCATGAAGGAAACAAGTCGGCTTTGCAGTGAAACTAATGAATGCCTGAACAAAGACATATTCTTCACAAACACTATTTTAAATAGGGCCATGACCAATCTTCTGCTATAAGTAGAATATTTTACTTTCAGATAATGCAAATGCAAAAGGTATCAGCATTTTGTGCATTTATTATAACACAGTATATATTATAAACACACAATGATATGAACAACTGCTAGAATTTCAGGCTTATTGTTTCTCTCCTGTTGTTATCTTAAAAAGAAAATAAAAAAGATTTTAGAGAAATCTTTACTGAGTGTTGAAAACTTTTTTTTGGATAAATGATTCTTTTCTTTAAGTGAAGATGTATTTAACATAGGGATATGTGTAAATTTAAGTATTTTAAGTCTGTTTTAATACAATTTTTCACAGAATGTAAGACCTAGACAGCTGTGGTGGATGGAGTTAAAATGATTATATCAGATAAGAGCTAAGAGGGATAAGGATATAGACTTTTCGGGGCGGGGGGGGGGAACCTTATGAAAATATGATTTTTGTAGTGTGGAGATAGATAAAAAAATAGATAGCTGAAGAAAAAGAGATATGATATTTTTAATATTGTTCTTGCCGTTGTTCGGTTCTAAGCTTGTCATTCCTCACAATTTGCTACATTGCTTGCTTTTTTAGATACCTGAATTATTTCTGCCTCCTAACTATTTTACAGAAATCTCTCTTTGGGCTCTGAAATCCAGTGAAAGTTAGGCTTACCTCCTTAAAATTCATACAGAAGGTGACAGAAATACTGCTACACTATCAGCCTTTGAAATTCAGGTCTGAAGTAAGTAGATATTAAGAAGATACGCTCCATCAGCAGGGAATGACAAAATACATTAAAAATATTAAAAAGCTGATTCAAGATCTAACATCAGAGAATGAATCCCATTATGGCTTGACACCATTTTATAGGATTTCTCATTAGGGGAAGATTATTTTGTGTAAGAACATACATGAATCAGCACAATGCAGAACAGACAGGGTCAGATTCTCTAATTAGATTAGATCCCAGAATATTTCTTTGAACTAGTGCAAAATAGAAAACTGGATTAAAATTGCCATCAGGAAATTCCACTTAGATAATTCCCTTCGGTATTATGTGACTCTCACCTGCTGTTGCCACTGTTTAGGAAATGGTTTAGGAAAGCATGCAAATTTCAAAAAGAGACAGTTTGCTCTGTTTTTCTGTAACTAATAAGGACTTAACATCAAAGGTAGATTAGGGTTCCATTAACTTCTAGTTTTCAGTCGCTATTTCAAAAGTTTCATGAAGAACCACATAGGCAGGACAACTCTATTCATGGCCTGTACATCCCGTGAAAAGGGAACCACGAAAAAGAAAAGAACATCTTGTTTTGAACATTACATTATTATCTCTCCATAGTCACTAATAAGATTTTTACCATAAAATGTTAGTGTATCACAAAAAGAGAATAAAAATATATGCATTTTTTAAAAGCATCACATTAATGTTAGTGCTAAAGATTTTTTTTTATTACTTTTTACACCTTTTTACTGCATTGGAAACTAAGATCATCTCCAAAAAATAAGTGAGAAAATGAATCCTGCTCACTCTGAATGCACTTGAACTTAAATTGAACCTTAATTTAAAGTCTTTCCTGATCTGATAATTCTGGATTTGGGAATTATTACAACATACTTGTTACATTTTTACTATAAAACTAGTAATGCAAATTCCCGGCTTTGAAGAAAGTTTTTGTCAAGAGTTATTAAAAAGACATACATTATTCTACATTTACTATGACTTTTCTCTCCCCCAAACCTGTTTTTATGTCTTAATAGTGGCTTAGGAAATGTATTCTCATACCCCTTTCATGTTCACCTTTCATCTGCCTTTCATTTTGCTTTCACCTTCACATTTCTTTTTTTATTTTTTTTTTCACCTGTCTCTTACTTAATCCAAATTATTTTATTAAGTAAGTCCTTAAACATTTGTTGCCTTTATAGTGATGCAAGATTACTTTCTAGTATTGTTCTTTCTGAAATATACAAAGTGAGCTATTTTGTATGTTGTACTTTGGGTGTCATAGAATGACTATGTCCCACCAAACTGTGCTAGCAAAGTCTCCTCCACAGCATAAAACAGTGATTAGCTTGCAGAATGAAACATGAGTACTTGTCATAGAGGAAGCTTTCTGAAATTGGATGTTTTTGTTTATTTTGTATGATTTCTTCCTTGTGATTAAGTGAAAAGGGTCAGAAATTTCTATGACATTATATATATATATATATATATGTTTCTATTTTAGATAACAGTGCTGGACTACTGAGACAAATATAAAACATGAAACTTTTAGACTTAGTACTATAAATTATTTACCAGACCACAGAAGACTAGAGTTAGTAACACATTCAAAAAGGTCTTGCTTCATTCCTGCAGCTCTTTTTTGTGCTTTCTTTTATCCCTTGGTAATATCACAACCATCTGCCTGTGGTTTCTCTTTGTTAAGCTCTTTTGGAGTGTCCTCTGAGTCCAAAGAAGTGTTAAGGAATGAAAGAGTATATAGCACTTCTCTTTCTGTTGCTACCTCCTCAAAGCTGTTCTCTTTAGCAAATTTAGATTGAGGAAAGCTTCACTTCTTTCAGAGTGTGTACCTCAGATAAAATTCTCTCCTTACTTATTGTGCTTACTTATTTGCTGTCAAGCTTTGAAAATATCTTCCAATTATCTGAATTAACAATACTTTCACTGGTTCTGCTGTTGAATTTTATACTTTGACTATACCAGCACAGATGAGAAATGACTGTTTCCAAATAGTTTATTCTCCCCTCATCCTCTCTTTCTGAGCATTTTGGTGAAAAAAAAAAAAAAAAAAAAAAAGCAAATGAGCGTCGAGATTACTAACATTGCAAGTAGCATTCAGGCTGAATTTTCCAGTCCGACCCTTATCATGTCAGAATAAAGGGTAAGGTTTTCATCCCTTCCTAAACTGTTTATGTTATTTTAGGAGATCCATACTGATTCATCCATATTTTATTCAGAATCTGATTTCCTTGAAAAGAATTAGATTTTTTTTTCTGAAAAGTTTTGGCTTTTCTTTTGAATATCCTTTTACCTTTTATTTTGTATCTTAAATGGAAAGTCCCCTGATCTATTTTCAAGGACATTCTATGACAACAGCACAAGTCAGAAAAATTAGTTTGCAAGACATTAACTTTTTTTTTTGTAAATAAATGCATACGAGATATAATGTATATATGATATAAATACTTGAACATATTTAAGTCCATCTAACTATACTGATATATTTTCGTGTATGTGCATGTGTATGTGTATTTAGCCTATGGTTTGTATTTTGGGCATGTTTTAAAATACAAATGACAATTCATTTTTACAAATTTGTCCTACAGACAGACCTAAGAGTGGTATGTATGCGTAAATATTTATGAGTAGAAGCCCTGGGTTAAAAATACTGTTTTTTATCTAAAATATAGCAGTACCTAAGTATTCTCTTCTTCTGGCTGAGGTTTACACGAGTATTTCTTAGAGTGTAATTATTTTTTCCTCTGGTTTATAGAAAAATACAACTGCCTAGTCTAATGACCTGTTGAACCATGAATCAGACTTTTGGTTAAGCTGGCTGATATAATCTGAATCATAATGTAAAACAGCTAAGTGCATACAGCAAAAGTGATGTTATTTAGATGGCTGCACATTCTGTTCAGTTAGCTATTAAAAGAAATATGATCACAAAGGCTATAGATTCAGAAGCTAAAAGTATATATCATGGACAATTGAGATAAAAATTGAGATGAAATATTTCCCGAAACTCATTCAAATAACAATGTAAGTCTTTATCCATTACACATTAGTAAACAAAAAAATGTCATGCACAACTTGGAGGAACACTTCAGACATTTCTAGCTCCATATATATGAATTTCAAAAATATTCTCTTTTTTTGAGCTTAACTCTTTTACCAAATTCAAAATGATAATTCTTGGACTTCCTTCTAGCTAAAAAGTTAAATACCCTAATATTGACCAATTCAAGAAAATTTCTCCCCCTCCTCACAAAAAAAAAAGCTTAACTAAACCTAAGAAAGAGATAGATGCTTTTCTTTTTTTCACTACAGACTATAAAACATAAAAATTACTTTATTACATATTATTTTTCATGTTTCATACTACTTTTCAGATTATTTTGATTTGTCTTTGCTCTGTCCTTGTAGAATGCAAATATGTTTGTGATGGTCAGTTTTTATTGATAATAGACAAATTTTTATTTCTATCTATGTGCTGATTCCACAGATGCCTATCGATGGATGGTGTAGAAAACAAGTCTCTGATCATTAGTGCCTAGAACATAATTGGTACTCAAAAGTCCACTAGAGCTCCTGGAGAAATATTTATACAACCATAGTGAAACTTACGGGCAGTAGAAGGAGGGGATGTTCACTTGTTAAAATATCATTGCAAATCTGTAACTGTGAACTAGAACATGCATCCCTGTATAAGGAACCTATATAGGAACACATCTTGAGATAGTCCTACTAACTTTCTATCTCTTTCCACATCAGCAGCCCAATAAATCTGGCAATATCTAGTCTATAGTAGTACAACATAGGAGTTAACAAGACCTTTACATTTCTGATCAGAGTATAGCCTAATGCATAGAATTTAATGCTGAGAAACATGGCGTTAAATCTCTTTCAACAGAGAAGGACATGAATACATAAATCCTGGGTAAATGCTCTGACTTCAAAACTTACATATATTAATAATGATGGAGTTCTAAGGAAGTTTTAGCTGCATTATGAAGGCCTTGGTTAGCTTTGTGTGTCTTAAATGACTACTGAATTCTGAATTCAGTCCTCTGAGGAAGCAAGCAGGGCTATGTTGAAACTGTTATAAGTCTGCATTTCCCAGGAATAGGGATTTCAGCTACTAATATAAGTTTAAAGTACCAGATGGGTGCTAGGTGCAATGCTAGATAAGCAGAGTTCAGTAGATTTCCCAAGAATGCATCTTTATACTAAAACGTGCCAGGTCAAGCTCACCTCACCTGTTCAGCTTCATCTTTCCTGTTCATCTAGAAATCTATACAATGACTCTGTTAAGTCAGTAGGTAAGGAGTGATTTTAAATGTCCCTTTTGGCGTGACCATCCTAATCTCCTAGGTACCTACATTAAGGAGAGATTGATGGGCAACTTACAAGTGTCAGTTTCTTTTTGCTCATTTAGGTGACTAAGTCTCTGCCTTTGATAACGTGAAGTGTGTAACTGCACTTTGCTCTTATCATTTAAGATCTATTAAATTTTAAATATATGAAAACATATATATGAAATTGGCATACAATAAAATATAAATAAATAACTTTAACCAAGTAAATGTAATATTCATATAGAAGAGCATGATGATACATTTACTTTTGTTGTTTTGAGAAAGGGAAAAAAATACTAAAAAAATTGACTGCTTTGTTTTTTCATGTTCCTGCATTTCACTGCCAATAAAAATTAACTCAAGATAAATTTACTTCTACATGTCAGAAAAGAAATGGGAACAGTGATCCAAGCACATATTTCTTGAGTCTGCTGTGTTTTAGGGAGGCATCTGAGTTCTGTAAAGAAAGAAACTTCATATTCTTTTTCTCCGCTGAATACTAAAATTTTGAAAAGTCAAGTTCTTGTGTCAAGTTTTTTTTTTTTTAACTTCAGCTTTGTGAAGAATTGTTTCAACATTTTTTTTTTCTGGTGATGTCTATGTCATTTCCTCTTATTTTAAAAATGCCCTTCCCTGATGAAGACTTGGAGAATAGAAGTACAGTAATAGTCTGGAAAACCATTAATGGCCTTGAACACAGCCAAAATATGCTGGTAGTGTACTTACTGAACATTAGGTGCTATGTGATATGCTAAACTGTCTTCAGGCATTACTAACCCAGAATCATACTGAATCACAGAAGAGTGAGAGTTAAAAGCACTGCTGAAGATCATCTTGTCCACCCCTCTACTCAAGCAGGGCCACCTGGAGCAATTGCCAGGACCATGTCCAGCTGGCTTTTGATTATTTCCAGGGGAGAATCTACAACATCTCTGGGCAGCCTGTTTCAGCATTCTGTTATGCTCACAGTCAAGTTTCTTCTCACATTGAGATGGAACTTCCTATGTTTTGTTTTGTGCTCATTGCCTCTTGCCCTGTCACTGGGCAACACTGAAAAGACTGTTGTATCTGACATATCTCAAAACTGATGTATTTTATATGCCAACAATGTACATAAGATTTATCAGCTGTGTGTTTTTTATGAATACTTTTTTCTCTGTGAAGTAACTAACTGAAGAAAACACATTAAAATCACATCAAGATGTGTGACAGCTGAAAATACTTTTGAATCTTTAGCTTCATATTTATGTGTTTTTCTGAGAAGTATGAGGATATCCTCTGTAATGTGATACTGCTATGCCTTGTTATCCTTGTTATCTTACACTCTATGGAGCTGAAATATTTAAAGGGATGAAAATTGATTGTAATGCTCTGCATCAGCTTAGTTATGAAAAAATGCCTTTTGACATTTTATTGTCATTGTATCAAGGCTGTATTTTTTATAATTATGTGCAGCTTTTTAATGATATTAAATAAAAGCAAACAAACAAACAAAAGGCATCCCTCTCCTCCAATTAAGAGGGGCTGAATTGAAACTCCAATGAGGGTATGAATATTTCATTCAGATCTGCCTGCTTAGAATCACACTCTGTTATTGCAGAATTTGAGGATGGGTGTTCACATAGTGAGAAAACAGTGAACTGTACACTTGACTAGGGATACTCACTTGTATCATGAGACAAAGGTTTATAAACATATACATGTCGATTATGCACCAAAATATCAGCACATGATACTTCAGCAAGAGGAGTTTATTACCATTTTCCTTCCTTTTCCCCAAAGTATCCATTTAGGTCCGTCCTTTTAAGTTGTGCTTTTAGTCTAAATGGTCATCTGTATGCAGTGGGAAAAGATAGGTGCATACAGGGAATCACTCATCTCTTCTAAAATTGATGTTCGATATAAACATATTGGATAAATCACCTTCTATGAACAGAAGAGAAAGTCCAGGTGATAATAGTAATTACTTTAATTATGGACAAGCTAAAGTGTGGTGAAATGAGCACTACGCTACACAGAGAAATACTTTGCTGAAGTGTGAGTCTAGATAAAGCTATCTCCTAAGCTTGACAAACAAACTAAATAAATGCAACTCATTGCATTTATTGACAAAGCAAGTTAAGCTATAATATGAATGTGAACACCAAATTTACTGCTTCAAAGATTGTCAAAGAGAAAGGAAAAACAACTTTCTTATGTACCACATACATTTTTGATTAATTCCTCTACATGGAAAAGACTGAGGCTTATACAAAACATATTCTGCAAAGACCTCCATCAGCTTAAGCAAGTAACATTTAAAGCAGCCAGTGCCTCTAGTGTGCCAAACAAAGTATTCAGCTACTTTACTAATAAATATTCCTGCATTTTAATAATAGAATTTAGGTCCTTGAACTTTCAAAAGTTTTGATATGAAAACATATATTTTAATTCTCTTTCATGTAGCTTCCTATGAATTTCTCTGAATAATACCTTCTTAGCAGAACCAACAAAATAATACTGAATAAAATGAAATTTTATGATTCAGCAGTATCCATATTATTTGTTCCTTATCTGTTTTTGTAATAGCAGAGAAGACACAAAGTTTGCTTTCTGTTCCCTCTTATGATAAAGATACCTTTGAAGTAAGACCTGTTATAAGATGACAATGATTGTGCCAAAAAAAAAGTGACATTACCATCCAGGTTTATAAAAGTTTCAGAGGAGGGTTGGCATTCTTTAGAATTCTGTTCTGCGATGGATTTTCCCAGCTCTCCTGGTTTTAATATCTTTTTGATCTCTCAAGAAACTAACTAGATCATTTCGCTGTTCTTTAAATTAAAGGAATTCCTATCTGTGCACCCAATTTCATGTACTTTAATCAGACTGTCATGACTTGGGAGTTAGAATTTGGTATACTTTGATATGACTGAGATCAGCAAAACAAATGAAACAAAGCACATTGCTCGCATGGACTTTTCTGTCACTTGTTTCTGAGACAGACTTTCTGTGACTTCAGCTTTCAGTTCTTATCATTGCAACTTGCCTAATTGCATATTTTATTCTAGTTTTCCTGGAGCACTTGCTGATACCTCTGTATTAACTGAGTCTTTGATGTATATTTTAAATTATTAAGATTTGCTTACAGACAACAAATCATATTCTTGATGGCCTCTTCCCTTTATTTATGTAGCCTCATCTGCTTTTTCTCCCCATATTCTGAAGCACTTGTTTAAGTATTGCAAAAGAGTAGCATAATTATATGACTTCAGAATAGCTGAAGTATTTTCAACTGATATTTTAATTCTGCTCTGTATCATATAATAAAGTTAGAAATTAGAATGTGGATTTTTTTTTCTAAAATATCTTAATTATTAACTGGTCTTCTTAGTGCCTTTCAGTATTTAGATGTGCATAATTGTGGGTGTTAGAACAGCAACAGTCTTTGAATAGAAAGCACTGTTCACCTGCTATACTCATTCCGCTAGGTAAATAAAAGTTAGATGATATGTCACTGAAGGGATGTGGTTCTGTCCTTGTGGTCACCCCATCCCTATCCCCATGGTATGCTGATAACCCAAAGGTTTGAGAGCTTGATGGAGAGAGTGCATATCATCTGGCAGAAGTCATTTTTAAATTCTCTTTTATTTTCAACTTTCCAGATAATATACTGATCCTGAATAGCAATCTCTATAGAAAAGAAATAGCTCCATGAGAAAAGACTTGAATTTCCTAAATAATGAAAGAAAAGACCAGAGAATGGGACTATGGCTTCAAATTCTATACAATTTCCACAGCTTACATGCATAACTCCTCTCTACAATTCCGAATTCTTATTCCTTTACTTCCTCGGACATGTTTTTTTCTCCACCATGACAATTCTTTTTTACCATTAACATCACGACTATAATTATTGAGTTCTTGATTTAAACCTAGAGGAGTTCCAATGACTCTCTGCAGTTCCTTTTGATTTATATTAGAATAAAGAGTGAAGTGAAGAAAAGAGTGAAGAAAACTTTTCTATAGCCTTTTGACATAGTCTATTCTGTTATACCTTCAGGAGATGAATGCTGTAAAAAACCTCTCTTTTCTATTTTTTATAATCTAGTTTAACCTTTCAAGCTACATTAACTTTTGTATCACTATTACATGATTATTCATAAACTCCTTTCTTAAAGAGTTTGATATTAGGCATGTTTTACTACTGCAATGACTTTTTAGATTTCTTATTAATTTACTTTTCCAAATGCTTGACCCTTTAAAAGGAGATGTTTTCATTAGTGGGGCTGTGCTTATGTCATTCAGTTTTGGCATGTAGAATTGCATTTCATCTTTTCAGGTGTCAGCAATTCATCAAGTAAATGATTTGAAGTTTTGTATGCTAGTGATAGTCACTATAGCCAACTTTTTTTTTTTTTTTTTTTTTTTCTGCTGCTGCTAGGCCGTTATCAAATCTTAGTGATTGCAGTCAGTGAGTAATAATTCAACATTTTTTTTTCTAATAACAGAATAAAGAAATACAACAAAAACAAGCATGAAGAACAGTTTAAGACACAAAGTATAGTGAAAACAAAACACACTATTAACTACTAAGCACATTATTAATGATTTGTGTGAAGAATAAATGCTTCCAGCTGGGTAGCAATTTCCTATATTTATATGCGGTAGGGCAAAGAAATAGCAATTGCAGCTATATTCATATATATGCACTGTGGCCACCTGGTATACATACCGCACCACAAGTGTGCCCATGATAATATTGCAGCTATCTGGTAGGAACAGGAAAAAAAGGCAGTGATGAGCAGCCCCTGGAAAACAGGCAAACTTTTTCGTATCAAAGCACTGCAGGAGGAATGGGAAGCATGACGACTTTTTTCTCTGTCCCTTCTGCTGGCTCTACTATTGGTAGTTTCAGGCACGCCCAAGGAGGACTATTTGTTTGGCTCTGTCTGTAATAAGAAATTTGCTAGTCTTTCACTGGGTGTAGGACGTAGAGACCACGGGATGGGAAGGGATCCCTGTTGCCTCCCACTTCTCTCTGCTTTAGCTGTATTCCACAACCAACAAGCTGGACAAATGAGAAAGCATTTTCCCAGCATCTCTTCAGTGACAGGACAGATGTAATATTTGTGAAATATTTTTCACCAGAAATCTTTCTCACCAGAAGGGAGACACAGGAGCTGGGCAAAACATGGAGGATCTGTTATGTGGATAATAACAAAAAACATAATAGTGAATGAAGAGGAAAACTGTTTTCTTTCTCTTTCAACACAATTATAAGAGAAGCTTCAAGGTAGGCAATTGAAAACTGCCTACTAGAAATAAATTCATGTTTTATTCATGCAGTTGCACAGTTAAACTCAATCCCATAGGAATTTGGTGAGACTAAGAATTTAATGAAATTTTAAAAGGGATTAGAATTTATATATGTATCAAGGATATCTACAGTGGTGATAATTACGACAATAACATATGTAAGTGCTAGAAAACCTCATGCCTCAAGGCTTAGACTAATATGTCTAAGTGTACCATATTCTTTAAAAAAGCTTATACTTCTAGAATCAGAAACTAAGCAAACAACTGGCCTGTTGATTGCGGAAGTGAAATCTTGTCTTCTAGTACCCTCCTTAAAATTCTTTTCGTGCTTTTAGGCAGAATGTTTTCCAAGTTCACAAGTATTACAAATAGCTCACATGTACAGTATCAGTTCTTTCTTTAAGATATTGGGAGAAGTGAACAATACAACAAAAGAGAAATGCAGAGTTGACACCTAAGGAAGAAAAATTCATTCACAAGTACAGGCTGGAGGCTGATCTGCTGGAAATCAGCTCTACAGAGAAGGACCTACGGGTTCTGACGGACAACAAATTGACCATTAGCCAGCAATGTGCCATGTGACCAAGAAGGCCAATAATATCCTGGATTGCCTTAAAAAGAGTATTGCCAGTAGGTGGAGGGAAGTGATCCTCCTGCTATATTTAGCTCTCATGAGGCCGCGTGTGAAGTGTGGTGTCCAGTTCTGGGCTTCCCAACAAATGAGAGACGTGGAGCTAACAGTAGTGAGTCCAGCTAAGGGCTACTCTGATGATTAAGGGACTGGAGCAGCTCTCCTTTGTGGAAAGGCTGTAAAAGCAAGGTCTGTTCAGCCTGGAGAAGACTGAAGGAGTATCTTACCAATGTGTGTAAGTATCTGAAAGGAGAATGTTAGAGTTTAGAGAGTTTAGGGTGACAGAGCCCTGAAACAGGCTGCCCAGAGGGGTTGTGGAGTCTCCTTCTCTGGAGATCTTCCACACCCGCTTGGATGCCGCCCTGTGCCACGTGCTCTAGGTGTCCCTGCTGGAGCAGGGGGATTGGATTAGATGATCTCTAGAGGTCCCTTCCAACCTTAACCATTCTGTGGTTCTGTGATTCTGTGTTGAGAGGAAGGAGTCAGACTATTTTTGGTTGTGTTCAATGGTAGGATGAGAGGTAGTGGGCACAAAGTGAGACATGAGAAGTTCCATGTAAACAGGAGGAAAAGCTTCTTTACTGTAAATGTAACAGAGCATTAGAACAGGTTGCCCAGAGAGTTTGTCAAGTCCCCATCCTTGGAGATAATCAAAGGCTGTCAAGACATGTAATACGCTGTAGGTGAACCCTCTTGAGCAGTGGGATTTGACTAGATGATCTCCAGAAGTCCTTCCCAACCTTAGCTTCAACTGTTCCATGATTCTCTGGTTTGGGTCCTCTAAATACTAGGGTTAAGCCTTGCAAAGGCAAAATTCATTCTAGACTGAATAAAGCCAGATAATGAAGTTTCTTCCCCACAGATTACAAAAGAATGATAAATAGATTAAAAATAAATAAAATAAAATAAAATAAAAATAAAATAAAATAAAATAAACCCTACTTTTAAAACCTTTTAGGTTTAGACTGTTTTTAGGTTTAGATGGTTTTAAGACTATTTAGGTTGAGTTTCCTTCTCACAGAGTTATCTCTACTTTTTGACACCTAAGTATAGTCATCATCTCTATATATGCATATGTGGCTGTTAAGGGTGAAAATTCCTGTAATTTCAATCAGTGTAGCTACTATATGAAAATCTATATAGCTGATCAATACAGATATTTAGGATGAGCTGGGTAGCTGCCTAGATTTCCTACAAATGATTCAGTAGTTCATGCATGAGACATCTGGTCCTGTGTTGGGTACTTTATCTATTTGAGAAATCTGGGCAGCTGAATCCTGCTTCTACTCACAGGAAGACCTCCACTGCCCGGAACATGGTTGCTCAGATGACAGAATCTTTCTTGAAAGTTGAAATACACATAAGAGTACTCTTACAAGAGTAAAATGCTAGCTGGGTTTTGCTTTTTGGAATAAATTTCAATAAATTGGAATAATTTTCAATAAATTTATTCCAAAGAATACATTTCCAAGAAAATTCCGAGAATATTCCAAGAAAAAAAAAATATGCACAGTCCTTAAACCCTAAGGCTTAGGCACAATTTTAAACGACTAACAAAGTTATCCTAAGAGCAATACACAAGAGTGAATTTTATCCATTGCACATCATATGGCAACTACTTTACATTATTGTTTCTTTGCCACTCTTTTAAGAAGATATAGTTTCCTTTGAGATTTTGTTGCTTGAAGTTGCATTGAAACCTTGTCAGAATTCTAGCTCATTATAGCAATTTGTGAACCTAAGAAGAGATTCCCCCAAGATAGATGTAGAAAGAGTTCATTTTTTTCTTGAATATGATGATTATTTCAAAACTAAGAACAAAACCATTCTCGTCTTTGTTTAAATTAAATATATATATGTATATATATATTTTAAAATTTCAATGATTATAGCCGCACAAGTCTTTCTTTATATTGTCAAAGATCAGTTCTTCAGCTAATTCAGTTAATCCAACTGTAATACTACAGGATGAATATCATATTTTGTATTTGACTCCTAGGTTTATAAAAATAAGATTTAAATGTTGGATTTATAAATTCATATCCAACATTCCAGAATACAAACATCAGAAAACAAGTGGCCAAGGCTACCTTCCCGTTTCTTCTGAATTAAGAGAAGTAAATCATGAATAAGAAGAGATTTCTTCAGAAAAACAGCATCAATATAGAAGACACACATATACACGCATACATACACAAAATTTTATCAATATTCTGTTTATTTGTTTACAAAAAAATAGACATCTTCATGAAACTTAAAGAAAATCTCCTTGATGTTATTAACGTATCCTAAAAGAGATACTTGTGAGATGAACACCTCTTGTGCATGTCAAAGGCAAAGACAAGTTTTCTGTTTCTCATCTAGAGCCTTTTAATATAACTAAGTCAGGAATAAATTATCTGCCCCATATGTTTTGGATCTTCATTTGAATTTTACAAAATATTGTGACTCTGACCTTTTCATGCAAGATAAGTCAAATGTGGTGACATTATCAAAATCTGTATTTTACTATTTTCATAGTCATCTCTTTCCAACAATATATGAAGAGTTACTTTTTTTTTTTTTTTTCTTCAGTTGTGTTGCAGTTTGAAAGCCGTCCTGGTGGTGGAGGGGAAGGATATATCAAATCAGTACCAGATTTCACAAACAGTTGGTGGACCGTAGGTCTGATCGCCTTCCTAGGAGCAAATTGAGTTCCCAAATAGTGTAATCACCTATAAGCTTGACTCTGGCAGTATCGGATTCTGTCAGCTGTAGGTCCGATCGCCTCCCCCCAAACAAGTAGTCAAGTTCACAAACAGTAGGATTTATTCAAATGCAACATTTACAAAGCAGGTTTCAGATGTCAGTACAGGAATTTCTCTACTACAACGTGGGGTTTTTTGCTAGCTCTGATGTACAAAAGTACAATCATCACTCACCCCAGAAGATGGGAGAGGGCTGTCAGTCTCGAGTCTCCTCAGGCAGTATCCCAACTCGAGGGGAGGAAAGGGGGATCAGCGCATCGACTGATCCAGAATTTACAATGGATTCTTCCCCCTCACTTCTTAGTCTCCCCAGGCAGTTTCCCGACCTGAGGGAAGGAAGGAGGGTTCAGCCCGTCGACCCCCCCAGTTTTCCTCCTGAGTTCACCTTTTGTTCTTTTCTTTACATTCAGGTGGAGCTTGAGTGACTAGAGTCATACTTAATGTTGTTATTGACTGGTTAAAAAGTTTCTCACTTTCATTTAAAGGTACAGTCAACTGAAAATCTAGAGCGCTCAGTGAGGGGTGGTCGTACCTCGGAGGCAGGTAACTTTGGGGATGGAGGTGTGGTTTTCACATTATAATGAGCAAAGTTCAAGCAAAGTTCATCCAAAAGGAGTGATTTGCCACCCTTGCTGGCTCAGCACCGAACATGTTATGGTATATCTCCCATTGACCAGCTACTGTGAGGCTTACCAGCAGCCCAGCACAGGGAGTGCAACAGAGTTTGGCCGCGGTGTCTTCACTCTGCTCCATCCTCCGTTACTCCCCTTTGCAGCTGCGAGGAGGGCAGATTGTGCTGCCTAGGGATCTGTGGAGGAGCAGAGTCCGTGGGTACCAACCATCCTGGAAGTGGCAACTGTGCATCACCCCAAGCAAGCTTTCGTAATGACAAAACTTCTGTTTGGCCCTAGTTTTCCTCTCCGTTCCCACTTTCAAACAATTCTTCCACAAGTTGCAACAAAATATTATTATATAAGACTCTTCAAACATTTCAAGATGTTTCAGGGCACACTGCTGCATAAAAAGCTTTTTTAATGTTTTTTTTTCCTCTGCTATTATACATTTATAGTTCATACATACAAAACCCATTTCCTGACTCAGTGAGGTTACTGCAGATTTTTAGTGCAAATATTATTTATTAAATCCTAGAATCACTACAATCAGGCAAATTTCCACTGATTTATGATTTTCCCACATAAATATTGTATCAGACATGCATTTTGAAAAACTGAATCCAAGTTTCATCTGTGTCATTTCCTGGTCCTTAATATTTTCAGATGTAGTGATTTTGAAGAGAGAAAAAATAATGAGCAAAATATTCCTGGAGTGACATAAGTTAAGTGGTAAATTAAAAAGTCTGAAAAATAAGAACAGGGATGTTTAGATCTTTTTAGATAGAAGGAATAGTGATTTCCAAAAGATTTCCAGGATCTCTGCAATACAATAAATACAAATATTCCTGTTTCATTGGTTTTCAATTAGGCTAGGAACTTTCTTTCATTATTCTTTCAATATGTTCTTACTTTATCAACTATAGATAAAGATCACAAACTTGTCATTCTTGCATTCCTAAAAAGTCAAGGCAGGTAATAATCTTTTCAACTGGCATATAGATGTCTTCATACTTTGATTTGACTTTCTTGTGGCTTCCAGGCCTGTTCTACCTCTCCACCTTCTTTTCTACATACAAGCTAAACCCAGGATGCAACAGCAATAAATTGGTTTTGTTTTTTAGTAACAAGGTCAAACAGCTTATGTATCACAATCAAGTTTCAGTCACAAGGTTTACCCTGAAAGTATATAGGAAAACTTAAATGAGTGAACTAAAGAATTCTTTAGTGAAGTTAGACCTCATAATATCTCTGTTGCAATCACTATAAGCTGCAAACACAAACCTTACTTTGTCTAGTAGTGGTTTTGAAAACAGATTACTTTTTCATTTTTCAAGATAAAAAATATTTCCAGAAAATTAATGCTTTTTTTCTTTTTCTCAAAAAATATTTAACCTTTTTTTTTTTTTTTAATTGAAACTTCATTCATACCAATGCATGAACACATGTAGAAGGATATGCTAAGATCTCAAACACTTGTGAGGCTCAAGGAAGTGTAAGAGATATAAACAGATCTTTCTGTGTACGTGGCTAATTTATGGTTGGTTATTCTTTATATGTGTTAATCAGTGATTGGGAAAGCGAATGCTGACTAGGGCTATGTGTTAATCAGTGATTGGCTGACTGGAGCTATATAGTAACGCACTGGACAATAAAGAACTATCGGGAACTTTATGAAAAACTCGCCTTGTGTGAGCGTCTGATCATTTTCAACACGTAGTGCGACAAACACTACCACTATTTACGATGGAAGCAATGAACTTTGAGCATGATTGTTCTAGGAAGATCATGTCTTGTCACATTATAAAACCTGAACACTTTTTTTTTTTTTTTTTTTTTTTGTAAGGGACAGTGTAATAGGTACTGTGGATACTCAATCCAATAACATTATTTATCTTAGTGGATGGATAGCATTGTTTGGCTGGTAGCTTCTGTCCTTATGCTAGGAGAAATATTACTGACTTGTTAACTGGACAGATTTTGCTATTTCTTGTGTTTTTATAATGGGTTTTCAGTATGTTTTCTGCTTAGATCATTTCAATTTTATGCAGTGGTAAAATACGTATTTTGTAATCTGATCTTTGGTCAGTTATCGAACTTGGAATATGAAGGGAGAAGTGCCAGGCAATATCTTCTAAACTGTTCCTAAACTCAAAACATTGATATTTTAAAAATATAATAACAAATGGCATACAGAAAAAAAAAAAAGACAAAAAGGAAAGAAACCCAGTATTTATTCTGGAAATGTTTACTTTTAGTATTAAAGAGTAAGATCAATTTTTAACAGATTATTTCTTTGTTAGCTTTCTCAAAGCAAAGACTGGAATGTCTTTCAAGGAGAGGCTCTTAAAATGCTTGAGAACTTGAAATCTCTACATGCTTTGTATTTTCTAAATACTAACCAGGTTATTTTAAGGTGCTACAATTTAAAAATAAATAAATATATAAATAAATACTAAAAAAAGAAATCCAGATTGTTAATCTGAATTTGTGTGAGACAGTCTTTCTACTCCCCAAAGAAGTATTTTTCCTTGCAGCTGTCTACTGTAAAATATCATGAAACATGTTGTAAATGAATGAGCTTTGCTACTATAAATTTAGGAATTTATTCATAACATGATAAATCAAAAGACTTAGCCCTTACAATTGTATAGTGGCATTCCTATATTTTTTTCAGCCTTTCAGATCCACTGTGATAAAAAAGTAGCCATAATGCTTAAAATAGTTGTGAAGACAGATATCAAGGATTTACAACAGCTAAAATTTTTTATTCCTGAGTAAAATTCCTGACTGCGTTTTAGTCTTCTGTTGCTGAAGTTAGGAAGAATTATGTGCTAAACCAGCTAATTACATACAAGTTACAAGTATATCTTTTTTTTTTTTTTTTTTTTTTTTTTTTGCTCTTTTTAACATTTGGATATGTAAATGACCATTATTTTAAACAGAATTACATTTGGAATTTTTATTGTATTTTTGGCTTCTTCTAGATATAGTATAATGGTATATCTTAAGACAAACTTTTCATTGAGTTACTAAAATTCAAATGCAAAGCTATTCAGTATTATATAAAATGACACTTTCATGCAGAGAGGACTATGATAATTCAGAAAATGGTAAAACCTGCTGAACATAAGTTTCCTTTGATTTTTCCCCTCTTTTCCTGTGAGGAATATGTCCTCTGTTTTTATTTCTGTGCCTGTAGCAATATTTCCAGCAATCCCATGTTGTCTGAAAGTCCTTATAAACTTCATGCAAATATCTACGTGGGCAGTTCTTGAAAGCCATCTACTTAACAAAGTGAGCTTTTATCAAAGCATGAAGCTGCTAATAAATGAAGAATGTTTGTCCACAAAAGAGCTTCAAAGAGTGTTTTGATGAAGAGGAGCCTTCTTTCTCTTTGCAGCTGTCCTCTCTTGCAGAGGGAGCTGGCAGGCCACGTCAGGCCTGCTGCCAGAGAAGAATGAGGAGGAGGAGGTGGGCAATGTTTCAGTGCAGGTGTTGCTTTAGAGCTGGCTGTTTGATTACATCCGAAAGTGTATCTGTGAAAGTGAGGCTGCTTTGTCCTTTTATGCATGCTCTCTGCTATTTTTAAACACAATAAAAAATGCAGAAAACATTTGCACTGCTTTAGATCACTAATGAGAAAACAAAAATCAAAGTGAACAACAGCACTGACTGGCAAAAACTTAACGACAGAATCATTTTTCATCTTCTCACTCACTACTGAGGTCACTCTCTTGTAAAATTCATATATTATAATTCTGAAAGGAAAAGATTCATCTGTAACCATAACTAAATAAGCACAGAAAGAAAGACTGGAATCAAGAAAAAATCCTGACACAGAAGTGTATCTTAATAGCTACGTGTTGGTAGAAGGAGCTTTTTCATGCTTGGATCTTTCCACTTTCTGAGTGGTTCAGCAGAAGTTGAATTGCCATGCTGCTTTCAGTGACTGCTCATTCAGACTTTGTACGAACATAGCCGTTTAGCTTATTTATTTATTTATTTTATTATTCCATTTACTTATGATTAATTCCCTTTTCATTTTTTCCATCCACTTCAACTTGTCTGAATTTCCCTTGTGAAACCTTGGAAAAAAGTCTTTCAAGCTTCAATACAGAATACTCCCTTCATTATTTGATTGAGGCATAAAATATGTATTGGATTTTCTTTTAGCATTTTTTTTCTATAACAGTGGCAGAGAAAGCATATTGGTAATACCTAAAAGGGACTCAAATATGTATGCTACATGAAAGCAAATTGGTTTTCATTTGATGGCAAAAGCATAAAGTTAAGGAGAAAATTGTGCAAAATGATCCATGTTTTATATTTTTAATTAAAAAAAATATATATTTTTGTGAGACATGGTGCATTCCATTTATCCTGGCAAGGAATGTTTCAATAAAAGACTTGGAATAAAACTAAGACAATAAAGTTGAAAGTGAAAATTCACATTTTCCAGCTAGTACATGTATAGATACAAGATAAGCAAGTTTGCTATCTAACTCGGCATGAGGAGATTTAAGACTGTATTTTCCAGCCTCTAGGAGAATACCATAACTTTAGTGCATTTGGAAGAAAGGCTTTTTATTCTGCCATTTTGTGTAAATAATTAAACAATCTTTAAGATTGAGATTGAAAGGTAGTTGCCACAGCCCTCAGGCAGTATCCTGACAACTGAAACTCTAGTTCAGTATCCTGGAAGGTAAGGCAAGATGTATGTTTACAATGTCTTGTATTGACATTTTTTCACATTGTATGGATAGCCACCAGAAGCAAAAAGACAAACAAACAAAAACTTATATTCTGCCTCATATGTTAATGCATTAAACTAAAAACCCGGTTGTGTGCCTATCTATATTAGTCACCACCTGTTGTTACCGAAGAGACTGAAATAATTTTTCCTTCACATGTTATATGTTATTCTAGCACAGACACTTAGTTGGTCTTCATTTTGCAGTCTCTCAGCGATGAATCTTTAAAGATTTTTATGAAATAAGAAAATGTTAACACGAAGGATTTCATTGATTCAGGCTGTTTCTGTCAGGCTATTTTATTACTTGTAAAGTTCTTTGTTTCCTCCTACCTTCTCTATAAACCATCGATCCTTTAGCCTGTATTCTTTCCCATCTACCTTCCATTCATACTTTTCATTCTTTTACTGTGTAAAAAACCCACATTTTTTAGTAGACTATAATAATCAAAAGGTAGAATCTTTTGTTTCCTTAAATCTTTTCTTCCTAATCTGTTCAACCAAAAATACTAAAGACAAAGGAATCTACACTTTGGTGATATTCCTTTATGATTCTTTTTCTTTTTCCTTTGCAGGAAAGTGGTCATACATTGCAGAAATAAATTCTTTACATTAATATGTAATTGAAATGGCTCCCTTTAAATGGTAATGATTCTAGTTCTTGAGTAAACTGTGTATGATGAAAATAAAAGAGGGGTATTTTAACAAGTTGATTTTTCTTTCCTTTTTCAGTAGAAAAATTAAGCACAGAAATATGAAAAAAAATGACAGTAATCTTGTAACTAAAATAGTCTCTTTTTTTTTTTTCTGAATTTTGCCTATTTATGAGAAAGGATATGATTTAAATGTATTTTCTTCATATATTCTACATTCTTTTTCATCTATCAGCAACATTGTTGGAAATACGCAAGTTGCTTTTCCTTTAAAAGTCTCCCTAACGGCAGGAGAGGAAGTTTATGTGTTGCTATTGTGATAGCTCATAGCTACACATCTGAGAACAGAAATAGAGTAATAAAAGGATCTCCAATGCAGCAAACAAATTCCACTGACAGAAAACTGAAAAGAAATGATTTTAAATTGGAACTGAGTACACATTACTCAACAAGGAGAAAAACTAACTGTCAGACAAACTCAAGTTATTGCAATGAATTCTCCACCACATTAAGCTTTTAAATTAAGACCTGATACAGAGGTTTTCCTTATCTTGAAATAAGATTAGGAAAAATATTAGGTCACCTGTTTCTCTAGGACAACAGCTATTGTCCCACCCTTACAGAGATCAAGTGCTTTTTTATGTTTGGTTCTCCTAGTACTAAAATAAAACTTATGTTTATAGAAAAGAGTAAATTTAAAAAATCTCTCTGTATTATTGTTTAAGTTTTACTGGCAAAGAGAAGTTGAAATAGATTGAAATGAGGAAAGAGAGTTTATAGTAAAATGTCCACTGCTCATCAAGAGTTTTCAAACAGAACAGGGAGAAATGGACACAAGAGGAGAAACCTGTGCACACTCAGGCTCCTTAAAGTCCACAGGGCTTGTCTTGATCTTATAAGCATAAGGAAGAGCGAAATACACATACACACACAAAATACATGATTCTCAAGTTTCCTCTCACTCTTGGGATGTAAAAAAAGTTATTGGCATTTTTTTGACTGATGTGCTATCTGCATACTTGCATCTTTTTGTTCATCAAGCTTTGCAGTAGTCTCAAAATGAAAACATATTTTTAAAAAAGGGCCAATTAAAGAGGCTAGTGGGTACCTTTCTAGGGATTCTATAGGAATGAAAGTAATGTGTCAGAGGGAAAAGACAGTAGGGGGTAACTGAAGTTCAGAGGCAATGAAGCAGAATGGTAGTAATAATAGAGTGTTTTATTGTTCTTTTAATAATAGGCCTTATCTAAAACTTTAAATTCAGATGTTATATGTTGAAGAAACTGTACTTTGTTATTAGCTCTTTTGGCATTACTTAGATACCTAGAAGGGTATCTTTTTGAAAAGTATTGTAGCTAAAAAAAGGAAGCTTAAAATTATCCAATAGCTGTGTCAGAATGTATACTCACAAAGCCATTAAATTATTCCTTCTCCTCACTCCACACCTCACCTCCATTGCTGCTGTTTGGACACACATTTCTTTAAGCTCTTGCAAGTTTTTAAACATAAATGTAAGAATTAAAAAGTTCTGTATACCCACTCTAGCAAGAAGACCAGACTTCTGCTCTGTCCTGTAACCTGCCTGCCAAGTGACTGTGTTCATTGTGGTTTTATGAGGACGCCAAGTGCAGTGCTGAGACATCCATCCAGATCCACATACTGAAATAAAATGTTCTACCACTGTGGTAGGCACACTCTGCAGCTCTCAAGTACAATAACTCTAAATCTTTGCTTTATTTAGATATCCTGAACAGATCATGGACACGAATGTCATTATTTTACGTCTGGTCTTAATTACAGCTAACAAATCAATCCATTCCCCTCAACAAACAGCCCCCAAATCATTAAAACACATGCTGATACTTTGTAGGATCACATCCTATTCATCATTCCCATAAATCCCTCATAATATCTCATTTCCGCTCTGGAATATAACAAAAATAACTACATAGGTTCTATGTAAGCCGTGTATTCTTTAGCAAATGCAGTGTTACATTTTATATTGTCAGTTCAAATCATTATACAAATACAAATACAGAAAACACAAAATACAGACATCAGCAAAGGGAACAAATGCCATAAAACCACGGCTGGATCATTAGCGGCCAGAAGTACAAATCTGTTAATCTTGAAATAATTAATTAGGATAAAACTCTAAGCTCACTGAGTAAAATTCTCTCCTCTGTCCTTCTGTCTATGCAGGAGGAGTACATAAGAGCTGAAAATCCCTAAGTGCCATTTAAGGCCTCATTTAAGAGCTTAGATAGCACTTCAGTGGTACTTAGACTTTATGTTAGTTGTATGCAGGGAGTGACGATGACTCCCTATATAAAGAAGAGAAAAAATGTGTCACTTTTTTAACTGGGAACTGAAAGGAGGTAGAAGAACTTCAAAAAACTCTGAAAATGCCTTTGTAATTCTGGCATATTGTCAATGAAGACTTTCTTTCATCATATATATATCAGCAAAATAAAGATGCCGTTAATGATCAATAGTCAATAGCAATCCTCTATTATAATATAGCAATAAATATAGCAATAAAGTTTTTTTCTTTCGTCTCTAAGCTTTGGGAAGAATTATGCACAATCCAATCTTAATGTGCATGTTCAATACAGACTTTTTGTTTCTTTGTCTGTTTGTTTTATTAACTATTCACAGACAGATATCTATCTACCTCCTTGTCTCCCTCCCTCCCTCCTTCCTTCCCTCCCTTTATTAACATCTATTAGGGTTTAAAAAAAATGGTGCTACTGTGAGTTCATGATTTCTTCTTTATCTGGTAGTAGAAGGCTGTATTTCTACTGAAATTGAGAGTTTGATTCTTTTCAGGAGAAAATAGGAGATTAAGACAGAAATTTGACTCCTTTTCAATTGGTAAGAGAAATAAAAATGTGAACAGCTAGTGTAGTCTGAGTGTTGTTCCATCATTTGATTGCAATGCTCAACACTGCAGAGTAAAGGGAAGAGAAAGACATCATGCAAAGTTGATTAATTCAAGATGTTACAAATATTTTAAGTGGATCTAATGGATGATGTATTTCCCGTAAATAAAATAGAAAAGCTACAAAATACTCAAATCCTGTAATCCTGTTTATGCATTTTGATACGTATTCTTAAATTTCAAGCTTAGTGAAAAATATAAATAATCTGTGCTTTGTTTCCATTTTCCTTACTTAAAGTGGGAGTTATTCTTTCCACTACTAAATTAAAATCACCCTCTATGCTTAGTTTCTGAATGCCAGTCTTGAGTTGGACTCCTTAAATTTAATTTTAATCGGTTCCCTTAATGCCTGAAACTTTTAAAGTGAAAATGCATTAAAATACAAAATTGGCTTGTTCTATCTAGGTCATCTGTGTTGGTGCCTAGGCTGATCTCTCAGCCCTGACTTGTGAACTAACTTGATGAGGCAGAATTGATGGTTTGCTTTCTGATGGATTTCAGTGCTGCTCACATGGTCATGCTCTGTACACACAGGGGCACAGCTAATCAAGAACCTTTTGTGGAGAACTGTAGCTCAGAGACTTTACCTGATTTTGCCTGACTTCTGTGAGTCTTCATCTGAGCTCACAGACACCCTGCAGTGAGCTCTCTGCTAGATATGTAGTTTCAGAGCATTCTGGACTAAACTGGGAGGCAGAATTGGCTTGTCCACTGCCTCCTCTGACGTAGGGAAGTGACTGATTCATTATCTTCCTGGGACTATGATTCTTCTGGGGAAAAAATCCTTTGCACACAGCTTTGTGCAGATGAACAGAAAAATGTTTCATCCTGAGCAGCAATGATTGTTCTTGACTCTTGCTGGAAGCAAAATGTATGCCATTTGATGTGATGTGTGTGTATGTATAAGGGACTTTCTGTCCCTTATTCAGGGACCTGGGAAGGTGTATTTGTGTGGAAATTCCCCCTTCTCTTGCCATTGAAGCAACAAGTTAAAGAAAGATCTTTCTCTTTCCACCCTATATTGTGTTTCCATGCAAAGATATGTGTGTAGATAAGATTGTAGTCAGCATCTCAATGTGTCAATTAAGGGAGCAGATGTCAAATTCTAAGCAGTGAGTGGCCTGGGAAATGATCACAGAAACCCGCAGAAAAAGTCAGTATGCCTTTGAGGAGAAACTGAGAGATACGCTGCTCTTCAAACTGGTATTCATGGGGATGGAGACAAGGGGGACAGGTGTTGAGGAGGATTATGCCTTATCAGGCACACCAGAATATGGCCTTCTTAGTAGAGAAAAGAATGTTAGCCCAGAGATCCATTCTTCATTTAGCCATTCTCTTTTTGTTACAAGGTGGTCATGGATAGATGCTACTGAATAACTCACAAATGGAGGTGCCCTAAGGTCTTTGGGGAGGATGTTTGGGATGCTCTTTTAACTCAAAGCTATGACCTAGCAACACAATATATGAGACAATATTTACGCATAAAACATCTACTAGGGGAAAGTTGAATATCTCATATTGCACTCAGATGACAAGTGCAAACATAACTGTGAATGACACAGTTTGGGGATATGCTACTACTTAAATAACGGAGCAGGCAGGCTAGATTCAATTTTATTCATACTTGGGATGTTCTAGAAAATCCAGGATGTGCACCTGGAATGGGCAGATAAGACACAGAGCCTGTGCAAAGGATCTTAACTGAAGGAACTTAAAGAAAGCTTAACTGAAAGGTGCTCTTATTTGCAACTAGACACCAGAATGAGTACCCAAACTAAGCTCCTGCATTTAACACCTAACTAGCTTGAGTAATTCTTCATTCAATGGCATTTGGGAGTTCTCCATTTTAGGTACTTAAAAATGATCTAATCAATTAAGAAGTGTCTGAGTGTTCAAAATAGGCCTGCCTTTTTTTTTTTTTTTCCTAACTCTTTCACCAAATCTAATAGAATGTACGAGTTTTCACCAAAAACATTTTCTCACTTATGTTCTCAGACATTCACAGATGAAGTGCACTATTATTCTCTTAATAGCTTTTCAAGGAAGCTTGTATGCCCTATTTACAGTTTAATATTCTCCTAAATCAATGATATCCCAATTTCTGTGGAAAGACAGACTATACCTTTCCTACACTGGAAGATTAGTGAGTGTGGAGTCTTTCTCCTGCTATCTTACTACACCTTTTAGTTTTACATGCAGTAAGGACTCCATAATTAGTGTAAATTAGTGTAGAACTTTTCCTTAGGGATAGGGATGTGGGAAAACTCCTCCATGTGCACAGTAAATCAGTCTGGAAGCCTCAGGGACCCTATGACTGTCACTAAATGTGAATACTTAGCCCAATCTTGTCCTGCCAGCACTTCCCAGAATTTACAGACACAAGCTGCTGCTGCCTGTCATTTTTGAGGGAGGTTTCCATCATTCTCTACTACAAGAGCCTTTCAGTCCTTCCCTGTGAGTTCACCCAATGTCATGTGAGTCTACGCAAGGACTTGGAAGTAGGCTTCTGATACTAGAACTCTCTACCTCTTCTCAGGAAAGAAACCCTCTCAGGAAAACAGAAATGTTATTTTGTCAGGCTACAGATGTATTATGGGCCACTGTTTCAACACTTCTGCACTTGATATCAAAGACTAGAATCTAAATGTTATAATGTCTGAGTATGTTTACGAATATCTTCCTAAGTAGTTGTTTAAGGTCTTACAATAAACATCTTTAAGGAAAGATTTCTAGCCCCTCACTGGTCCCAATCTTTTCATATATCCTAACCACTTCCATTCCTATTGATATCCTTCTTCCAAAGGCAGTCATATGTGTTCTAGAGTTAGGATGACAGCAGTAGATGCACAGTCAAAAATAATACATTAATGCTAAGTTACATTTAATAGATTTATACACCATGTCCTTGGTATGTTTTCTATTTTATTAGTGGTATTCCCTTTCACAAACAATGTTTGCTGCATTTTAGGTGGTTGATTGCTAAAAGGAGTCTTTCTTGTGTTATCTAAATGTTCTAGTTACATCCCTTTCTCCTTGGGATTTTCAAACATGCCAAGATCCCCATGGAAAACAGACCCAAAGAGAAAACTAAATTGAAACCTGCACAGGTATAGGCACTTCCTGTCTCTTTTCTGGGGAGAAAGGAAAAAAAAAAAAAAAAGAATTTAATGTTAAATGTTTTTGACCTGTCAGGATCCAAACAATTGCCACTATTAATTAGCAATCTAGCAATTTCAAAACAACCCACATGCCGTTTGTGACCCCAGTTCTGCAGAACTGTGGACTTTACAGGTGCACAAATGCTCACATGGTCTCACGTCACTAGAGTGTGTTTCCACTTACGGCTGAAAGATCAGCTAATTGTCACAGTATCGTTTTAAATAGTTTTTCTGACAGATTAGTCAGTTATTTCCACCTTAAACATAAAGTATATTCGTAGAAAGTTTAAGTAACAGATCTGTCTAAATTGGCAATTGTCCCAATATTTCTCAGTAAGGATTAAATGTAAAAGTACTGGTTGCATTTGAATCAAAAATTGAAATAGTATGTGAATAACACACTCTCTTGATGCCCTTTTCAGTGGCAATCTTTAACATTTGTTTTTTCAAGCCTCCTACTCTCAAAAATATTGAAGATTGTTACCTACAAGTCAGGCTGAGGCTTCTTAACAATCAACTAAGGCTTAATTTATTTATTTTTCCTGATGAAGTCCCTATCAGTAGAAGATTTAAGTCAATGTATTTTAATTCCTCATCTTCATAGCTCAGCTCTTTTAACAATATTTTCTCAATTAAATGGGCTTCAGTATGCCTATGGATTTTAGGTTTGTAGTTTAGAACAACTATTTTTATAACACAGTATGACTTCATTAGGGTAGATATGAAAGCGAAATAATCAAACTGAAATAATTTAGATACATATTGGAAATAACTTATTCTCTGTATATTTAAAAATCAAATTTCCATGAAGGCTATTGCAATCATATTGATACATTGTCTTGTGAGATATGTTTAAAGGCTTCTGCAGCTAAGCATTGTTAACACTTAAGTGCGGTACATCTCTTTCTAGAGGTTTTTCAAATAATAAAGTAATGCATAATAAGCTTGCCTTAAAAAAGAAAAATAATTCTATATAAAAATATTTTAACATTGTCTAGTTTGTCTTTTTATCCTCTACTACTAGAAGCAAGAAAAGCAAAATCAAATGTTCTTTTGCATTTTTTTTCTTTGATTCTTCTGACCTGAGCCATAGCACACTGTTTTTTGATCTTCAGGCACTGAGAGTTGTTTCCCAGCTACTTAAGAATTGCTTAAATCATTGGCCATGGTTCTCATATTTGCAGAAACTGAGGTCTAAAATGTGTTTATTGAGATTATTTGCACCATCATTTCTTTGGAGAATCAGACTATAAATTGTGTATATTTAAGGACATAGGTTTGTGAGAAGATTTTTTTTCTGAGTATTTTTCATTATTTTTTTTAATGTGAATCCAATATCACAAGAAAAGGAATTTTATGTATAGTCAATGGTAGCAGAGAAACTACTCTCCTTTAGATGTTTGAAAATAGTCTTTTGGCTTTGTTTTCATTATTTTGTTTTCAAAAGGTTAATAAACAATTTTGATGGTTAAGAGATGTTATATGGAGAATCATTTTCCATGATTTCAATGCTGACTGACTGACTGAATTACAATGAGTTGTGTGACAGTATGTCATAGAAAAAAAACATTTGCCATGTTGCTGATGTTGGAGTGTGACTGATTTGGTTGCACTAGATTTTGTGTGATGAATGTTTAACAGTCCGAAGAAAAATAAACAGTGTCTCAAGGAGAGATGAAGAAATGCTGGGTAGATGAGTTTTTCTCACCACAAAATGGGAGAGAGAATTGTCAATTTTTACAAAACAAAACTGCTTTTCCACTAAATTAGTATAATTGTGTATGAGAACATTATTACTTCTGATACTAAAGGGTTACAGTTTGTTAAATAAACAGAAAAAGTAAATGAGTTAGTCTGATCAGCCAAATTAATTATTATTATTAACCTAGAGATTCAAACTGTCAAATATTTTAACCAAAGAGGCCTGTTTCAAGAAAGAACACAATTTTCCTAATTAATTTCAGTGAATTTTGATTCAAGACAAAATCCTGCTATGTCTAGTTCCCAACTAATTTCTTCATTTTTTTTTATCCATTCTTTTCTCACAGACGTATCAACAGTAATTGTATTAAACTGCTGACAGCAATAGATAAGATCGGGGGCATGTCATCTTATGGATATGTTCATGTAAATTTGATTCTAAGCAAGTATTGAATATACTTGCTTATTGAATATTTAAGCATCAGAATAAACCATATATCTGTTTTTAGTCCTGGTAAGGACTAAATCCTTACCAGAGCACAAGATGATTAGGTAGAAGTCACTAAGAATGAGGACTGTAGGATACTGGTCCTACACATAGTCCTAGCACTCTTTCCCTTGACTGCCTTTGAGGAAAACTAGAAAAAAATGTTAGGTGAGCTCACATTTTTATCTGATAACTTTATTAGGAAAAGCTGAGACTTTTTATCTGTAAATAAGAACCTATATGTGCTGGGAGCCCGCAGGAGTTACTTGAACTACCCTGTGTTGTTGTTCCTTACACCAGCCTCTATCAGGGCCATCTGTGACTGAATCCATAGTGATTGCCAAGCTAAAAAAAAATGAAGTTCATAAATTATGAAGATTTGGAGATTAGAGTCTTGAAATGGCAATCTTCTATTTATTAATGGCTGGGGAACAAGACATTTCTGCTTTACACATTGATGCATGAAGAAATGTTATGAGGAATATGGTATTCTGTCACATAGAGATAGAAAACCACTTTTACCCACTGCAGTTTGATTACAAGCAATAAAAGGTGGCACAGTGTGTCTGAACCATTGCATGCATTTTTAAACATGTTTTATGAAATACTGTATCATTTGAAACTCCCAGCTTAGGTTGGGATGACTTGTGGCTATCTTGTCACAATGCATTACTCCCAAGTCAAAGACAGTTCACAAAGATGTGAAAAAAAAAAAAAAAAAAAAAAAGGAAAATACAGTTTTCAATTAAAGGAAAGAAAACAAAACAATTCTTGTTATCTCTCATTATATAGTTTTTTAATTTTATTCAAGTAAATGCTTAAAGATAAACACACACACAAAAAGTGTTTCTCTCCTCCCCCCTATAATTTTGTTTTTCTTCAAAAGTATAGTTCTGATGAGGTACGGATAAAGTTAGGCAAACTATCATCTCAGATAAATGCCTAGTCTTCCTTATTGCAAAGGAAAAGAAGTCCAAAGCACAGATAACAGAAATTATTAGAAGTGAACACGTGCCTGACTTCCTCTTTTCCCTCTGCACATACAGCGCCTGGGCTTGGACTGAGATTTAAAATTTTCCATCTTCTGTGAGTATCGACTTAGTGGTATTTAAATGTACAACACATGAAAAATATTTTGAATTAGATTATGTAATCCTTTCTTGTAAAGACTATGCAAGAGTCAGACTTCTGTGAGCCTGCACTCCTAGGACTCTCTCAAGTTCCTGGTTGTGTGTGGGCTGAGGAACTGTAGCTTAGTCTTCTGGGGTATGATGTAGCCCCAGATACAGACACCTAAATTTAGATCTCCAGGGCCCTGTGTGCACTCATCTGTCCTTCTGGCAGTTTAGCTGGCTATGTTCAAACACAGCTGAAAAGAGCTGCTGTGAAGAAAGATCTGGAAGTTCCTCCTGAACTGCTCTATTAAGAAACTTAACTGGGCTTGTGCTTTGCTTTGGAATTTTTTTTTTTAAAGCTGAGGGTCTCACATTAGATCTGAGCTATGTTGCAGTAATGGTGCAGTCATTCCTGGTTTTGGTCACATACCTTATTGATCATGATCCTAGTCCATGGACATGATTTCTCAGATGTACCTTGGGCCATTCCCATCTGGGCACTTGCATCATGGTGGAAGGTGTTGGATGTCCCCAGTCACTGTCTCCATCTCAAACCTGCTGGCCTCCCTGCAGGCTGCAGGGTATGTTGGGACACTGGCCCCACTGCCACCACCAACCCCAGTCTCTCCTTTGGGGATCCCAGCTCTCACAGAGCCCTGATATAGATGTCACCAGTACATGTGTCTTTACATGAGATAGTAAGTCTGCTTCCAGCCAATGGTATTTAGAGAGCTTTTCAGTTCGTGCCAAAGCAGATACTTCTTTTGTTCATCTAATTTCTCCAACTAAATCTATGTTGGCTGTAACAGGGCCTTAGACACCTTCCTTAGATTTAGATATCTGAGCTTGTATGTCCTAATTACTGAGATGTGTCCTCCCCTCTCTTCTGTAGTGTCTGACTCTGAAGGTGATTTCACCTCAGAGAGCAACAGCAGAGGATGGGAATTAAAGATGCTTTTGTCTGAGGTTTTGTTTGTTTGTTTGTTTTGTTTTATTTTCAGTAGATTCTTTTGGCAACCTTCACTGCAGGATTGTTCAAACAATAAGGAATACCAAACATGATTTCAAAGCACTGATTTGGAGTTTTTAGGCTCTGTTGTCTGTAGGTAAACAACTAAGGCCACTTGAGATCCCCTAGACATCCTGCCTGATCTCCAGCTGCATACTTTACATATATCCAATGGCATGGATGGATGTCTCAGGTACCATCATACATCCCAAATGCCAGTAGGGTATGAGTATAAGTAGGAAACCAATCCTTTGAAAACGTTTAATAAGTACCATCCTCAGCAACTCCCCCATAGAAAAAAAAGAGGATAATTATCACACCATGAGTCACTATGTTCCTGTTTTTGACAAAATCCTACTGTTTTTACAATTTCCAACATGCAAAACTTCAGGGACAATAAATTCTCCTGCTAGTGTGCTAAATTAGAAGCAAGGGAGAAAATTTGCTTTGCGGACAGAGAAGGATAAAGAATTTCTAACATTAAATTTTAAATATACTAATTAACCATCTAATTTGTCTGAGTGAGGTGAATATCCTCAGTAGTCTGTAGAGGATTGAAGTACTCTAAACTGAAGTCAGAAATGTGTTATAAAGAGTTAAGAAAACGTCTATTTTCTTTTTCAAACTATCGATTTTTTTTTCAAAGTGTCAGTGAATTTCCAACCATAAAAATAACTAAAAAATCACAGGGTTAGGATGGTATTTTTTAAATCAAACCAGACTGCAGTTCACTGAGCATTTAGGTCATTTCTACTTACACTGCAGTAGGTTTCTCGTTGTTTGATCTTGTTTCAGCTGCTTTGCTGTAACAACAGACTTTGGTCTTTTCTGACATTTACTCACTCATACTGTCTGGAGTATTTTCTTGCAATTTGATTGATCTCTGTTATGACAACATTTGGATGATTTCCTTTGGTGACTTTGATTTGGTATCCATATGACAACATTTGGATGATTTCCTTTGGTGACTTTGATTTGGTATCCATTTTTTTGGTTATTTTTCATGAGAATGAAAATGAAGCATTCTTTAGAATGTGTGTCTAAGCTCTTAACGTAGGAAGGTCTTGAATAGTTTGAAATTCTCAGTATTTATTATTGATTACCATTCTACTACTTTTCCTGGTTATTTCAAAATGGCTTGATTTACTTCCAACAAAGCAAAACACAGGAAAACACACGCACAAGACTACAAAATCAATTTATTTCAAATAAAGAAGTTTTGAGGTGTATACAAGGTTAGGGGAAAAAGTAAAGCAATCATGATTTTTAGAAAAACAAACAAACAAACCTATAAAATGAACCTTAGCATACTTCCAAATCCTCCTGCTTTGAAATAGATTCAGCTTGGGGGATGCCTGAAGCACAGAGGATGCTTATTCCATGGTTTTACCTGAAGAGATCAATAATCTTAAGGAGAAAAAAAAAAATCAGAAAATTGTGTCAAAACAGCTTTGCTCAAAATATGTAAATAGCGATGTTTTGACACTCTTGTTTTAATTTGAAGGATAGGGTAACCATACAATTTGAGATGTAATTAGATATTTAGATTAGGTAGTAGAACTTGATATTGAGCTTTAGATAGTACACGCACATCTTCTAAAACTAACTCAAATTAAATCATGCATTAGAACACTAGTTATTTTTAATTTAATTCATAGGGAGTTTTCAAGATAAGAAAACCTCTGTAATATGGGGAGCAGTTTCTTTGTTTCCAAAATATGTGTATATATATATTTTAAAACTATTAATGTGCATTATAACTAAAGACTTGTTTCCGTTTTGTTCCCCATGTGGATAAACCAGATGAATATTGGTTGTTTAAAACAGGAAACTGTGAAATGCTCTGTAAATCAAAATACTCAAAATTCAAGTCACTGAAAGGTCGGCAAATTACCTCATTCCTTGCTGAAAGTCAAAGCATATATTTTTTAATATTAACACCAAATTATTCCTCTTAGGTTAGTACTAGTACAGATATTCTTTTAAAATCTTAAATTATAATAGCTTGCATTTGTTCTATTTTAAAGCTCACAGATGTTGCCTCAATATCGTTTTACTAGGACTCTTTCTCTGTTACAGGCTACATTACTGTTGTCTATGCAGCAGTCAAATATAGATATACACATAATAAATAAATATAATAAATACATAAATACTAATAGAAAACAATAAGCATACATACAAACGTATCTTTAAAGATGAGCTGGTGTGGCTTATGTGCTAGCTGCAGCCTAGTAATCACAGCACAAAGCTCAGCAGAGTTTAATTTATCATCTTCAAATACTTTCTAGACTATGATAACCTCATAATGCTGAGGCTACGTTTCCATTTGAAATAGCTAATGTGATACTAGTCTGGATTAGTTTACTCTGTATTAATTATTGTAGTGCCACTTACTGTCTAGCTTTTTTTTTTAATGTTCTGCATTTTCCATCTTTTGAAGTGCTATTCTGAATTTTGTAGAAGTCCCTTGGGTGACTGCTCCTAAATTGTACTCAATTACTTAGATCCATGGAAGTAGTCTCTTGCTGAGATCCTGTCCTTGTGGGTAGAGTATAGAACACCAACCATTTAAAAAATCTTTTCCAAAGGCTACCTTGCTCTGTTTGTTAGCATCAATATTGGGCATTTTTATTCCCCTCTACCCTCCACTCCCCACAAGCTAGACATACTTTGATGAGCACTAGTGAATTCTAAATTTTTAGATGTAAAGTTTAAAATGCTTAAACACTGTCACTGAGATGTAAAACTCCTACTGATTTTGATGAAAATGTATCCAGAATACTGTCACTATGTCTAATCAACTGAGCAGAAATTGCAAACACTCTGAGATGCAGTTTGCAGTTGTAACTGTAATGTGGGGTTACTACTTTTTTATTGTTACTAATTTTTTATTGCAATTTGACTACAATAACTAGAAAATGTTTTCCATGCTTTCCATGATATTCCTAACCCATCCAAAATAATTTCTTGTGATCAACATATGGTGATGGAGAAAAGCTTTCTGAATCCTAGTATTGTGCAGAAACATGACCAGTGCATTCATCCAAGGCTAAAATACTTCAGTATTCCCCGTTAAGTATGTGTGGGAAGAACTGTCTCTTGTTGCAAAATAATATAGTGTGCATTTTTATTTGAAAATGTGTTAGATGGGGCAATTATGTTGACAGAAGCGTAATAATAACTTAAAGTATTCAGACCACAAACATTACTATCTGAGAGAAATTTCCAGTAAATCTGGCATTAATTCTCACTCCTGAGCTCCCTTTTTCTCAGTCTTTTATCCTGGCAATTTTATTTCTGCATTGAAAGACGTGCTGTTTTCTTTGACTCCTTATTGTTCAGCTGAATTCAATGTCTGCAGTCTCTTCTTCAAGCACTTCACAGCTCCACTCCTACCTTCTTATTTTTACCTACTTTCCCAAGTCTCCCAGGCACAGGAGAAGAGCATTGAGGTTTAACTCTGGTGGTGTCTTTTTTTTTTTTTTTTTCTCAGTGTTGTTGTTACTGCTCCTATGAGCTGCTTGCGGGAAAGTGTCAAGGTGATTTCTTTTTAGAGATAAAGCAATATGATATTTAACAAAACTTACATTGGGGGGGGAAAAAAAAAGGTTGATATGGACAACCTACCTAAATGTTCCAGAATTCATTAAAAAATAAAACAGCCACTGTGATAGAGCAGTACCTTTACAACATTTTCACACAGCTAAAAAACAAATTGTAATGTTAGATGAAGAAAAAATGCATGTTGAATGTTTTGAAATACTTAGAGCATAGGATAGGCGAGAGAAACACAGCTAATTAAGATAATCATAACTGGAATTAACAAAGAATATGATTCCTAAATTAGAAAATGGATTGTGTGAATCATGGGTTTTTGTTACTGACAAATCAATACTCCTCTGAAAAGGATGCTAGTTAAAGCAATGGTTCTTAGGTAATATGGCTAAAAGCTTTATAAAGCCCAATAGGATTTTCTGCTGCATAAGAGGTCTGTTTTTGATTTATGCAATGTTGCTATGTGGGAGTTCAGATAACACTTTTTATGCACTTTTGCTGCTTGCTTACCTATCTATTTCTGTCATTTACTTCTTGGTGTAACAATGAGACTGACACAGGGGTTTGGAAGTGTTCCTACATTGCTGTGTTGCATCCTATTTTTTTGTGTATGAATAGAAAGGCAGACCCATATTTGTAACTTTTTATGCGTACCTTTTAGCAACCATAAATACATCTGACCCAATAATAATAATCACTGAAGATCAAAATCTGAAGTCCAGGTTCAAGGGAAAATGTATTCTTTGAATTCAATTGCAGTAGGAAGAACTTAAAAAGACTCTGAGTGTATGCATGTGTATATGTATGTATCTATATACTTGAATATGATGCGTACTTTGAGTATCGTGAACCCTGCACAAACTAGCATATTTTAAGAAGGGGCAACAAGCAGTAGGTAACATTATCCTTCATTATCGTTTTAGCTCATGCATATTTTGTGCACAGGAGAGGGAAAAAAAAAATTAAACACAAGCTAAAATATCAGACAAAATATTACTTGAGAGGGTGTGTGTATATATATACATATATATATATATATATAGTATATTGATGTGATACAGACTTCTTTGCCTCCCTCCTCTTTGTTGTTTTGTAGTCCAGTAAATATGGCGATGTCATTGCTAGTAATAGACCATAGGCTTTTTTTTTTTTTTTTTTTTTTTAAGATAACACAAGCCTCAGGATTGGCCAGGCTTTCTGTGGGTTGTCTTAGCCTGCAATTATCAGAAGTGATAATCTATACTCAAGGTAACCATAATCTCTTTTGATTTAAGTTTTGTTTAGCTTTTTTTGCTATTGTGTGGTGTAACAGCTGTTGTTATGTATACGTAACATTTTGGTAACTAATCAGTGGCAGTAATAAATAGTTTTTCTGTGTAGAATTAACTTTCCTTGACCATACAGCATAGATCAGCACAGAGAAGCAAAGGTGTGGAATGACAGTGGAGGCCTTGAAAAAAGAGATGCAGAGTGAGATATAGAGGACCCAAGGAAATAAACAATTCCTGTATTGTGAACTGTCACAATAGGTGGTTCAAAGGAGTGCAATCTTGGAAACTGGATAAAAAAAACCTAGGGACAATAAAGAGAACAATGAACAAATATCCAGCATATGTAAGATATACCATATGTAGTAAATTTGTATGCAATATAAACCTGCAGCAAGATGAAGAAAGACCAAGGTGTAGAGTATTTTAGCAAACATATGAAAATTAACTTGAGCAGGTCCTAATAAAATGAAGAGGAAGAAACCACCTTATGCCTTCTTCCTCTTGAAGGACTGGAGGTGCTGGTGATTCCCCACACACATCCACAATGCTCTACTGAAGACATCGACACTAGAACTTAAAGGGGCAGTGGAAAACAACAGGAAAAAAAAAGTGTAGATGCTAGAAAGTTTGTCTATATATTTACTGCATATAATTTCAATTAAAATTGTAAATATTATTGTGACTGGACTAATAACAGTTCTTTGGTTGAATTGTTATTACTTTAATTAGACTAACAAATATTTCTTTTTTTGTGTTACTTTTGCACATGTAAAGTTTGTAGTAAAGTCGAAACTGATGAAAATTCAAGTAATCAACTGTATAACTTGAATGCCACAAATTGATAACATTTTTTCTGCTGTCATGATAAATCCTCAGGCCTGAATCCATGTCTTCTTTCCTGAACAGATTGTGAAGAATGGGTCAGTATATGATTTTTTTCTTTTTAAAATGGAAAACTTATTCAAAACAGTATAGTGCCTCTATTGCTTTTTTAGTAATCAGTATCATTTTAGCAGTTATACCTTCACTTGCCTATTTAGGAAGCCAGACTGTAGTTGAAAATACTTCAGTCACTTCTGCTTGAGTGATATGCTTGAACCCAGATTTTTTTTCCCCATATTTTACTTTATTTGCATGTACATGGAGTAGACAGAGCTGAGCTTACTAGCTTTAATGAGCTTATTCCTGTAACAGTTGTAGCTCTAAAATGAGTTTAAGGATACAGTGACACAGAGAGATCCTTCTATTTTTGTATGCTTTGCTAATAAGATTTCAGATATATTTAATGTTTTAAATTTTGCACATCTGCGGCTCTGTGAAAAGCTTTAATTGCAGAGACAGAGAAGACCTTATCTAAAGATCAGTCATCATGACTGAGAAAGTTATCATTGTCTATGTATCATCATTTAATCAGCTGAAGTGTTACTAACAGTTTCCTTAGGATTGTCTGGTGTTCTCCATGCTTTAGATAACTTCATTACTGTGTTGCTTTCAGGAAGAAAGAATATGAAGCAGACAAGGGCAACTGACAGCAAATGCTGTTTGGGAAAGATTTTTCATTCACTAGGAATTCTGCAACTTTTTGTGTATGTCAGAAGCAACAAAAATATTTTATGAAAATGTTTAAAGTGTAACATCCTTCTGATACTTTTGCATTTAATATAATAATTAAAGCATTTAACAAGGAATAATAGATTTCCAAAATACTGGAACAGAACATTTGGACAGAAGTTAGGTAACATTTTCAGTCTTATTCCTGATTGTTTTTTTCTTTTGAAAATTATCATTTTCTGAAAAGGAACACATTTCTTCAGTAACATATTTTTAAAAGGTTCTGCTGGCAATTTATATTCTGTGAGCATTCTAAAAGCAATATTTTTCTAGGAGTAATCGCTGACCTCGTTATGCAGCACACTGTGCACTAGAGTCTGAAATGTAATTCCCAAACTTGTATTTCTGTTAAAAATTCAGCAAAATATTGACTGGTCAAGTTGCCATATATTTCCATATTTTATCCTAGATTATATAACAGAAATGCAGAAGTGAGACGTCATCCTCCAGATTAGCCTGGAGACGACTGGAGACTAAGGAGCACATGAAAAGTAATAAATGATTAAACCTGCAGTTCTGCTTCTATTTCTGTGTTCTGTACTTCATGGAAAAGTCTTTAATACTGTTTTGCAATAATTTCCTCTGACTTATTCACCACAATATTATCTCTCGTGCACATATGTTCTCCAGTTTCAAACTTCCCCCATTCCATGGCCTGCTAAAAACCTCCATACTGAACATGTACTCTGTTGCCAGCTCCCTTTTGTTTGTAACCATATAGGTATTCACCAAAAATATATTAATTTTCTACATTTCTTTCTAAACTACCAAGGGTCTTAACTGTGTCTTCAGGAGCTAGAAAAACAGGAAAGAAGCCAGCAGCTGCTGCAGTTGCTGTCTCACTGCTTAGCTACTGGTTCTGGCTTCTCCTTCTGTTTCCTTGGAAACAGATACTGAGCAAGTGAGAACAAGGTAAAGATTTAAAAAACTGCTGCTTACTTTATTTCTTTGGATCCTGTTCTCAGGAGCAAGAAGGGAAATACTTGGGAAACTACCACTGTCTGGTGTCTACAGTATAATTACAGCAACTTGGGTACCAAAGAGAGCTTTGGTGCTTTCCTTTGCCTTGTTTGCATATCTTTCCAAAATGCAACTGTATGATTCAAAAGATGGAAAGAAAAGTGGGTGGGAAACCAGCCAAAGCCAACAGCAGAGAGCAAGTCCTGTATGAGCAATACAGTTGCCACTATGGAAGAACCGCCTACAGGCACAGGAAAGTGCTAATTTCTGGCGTACTAAGTTGAGCAATATTTCAATTGCATCTTTACCAGAAATAGTGTAAAGATATAAAATATTATTTTTTTAATAAGAGTAATGAAATACTTAAAATATTCTCCTTTTAAAATTAGATTTCCTCCCCTGGGTCTGATGTGATTGGCAAATGATTCATGACTTTGTGTTTCTGTTCAGATATTGAAATCTTTATACCTATCAATCAGAAATGTATCTGAACTTTGATGCAACAGTACTAGCCAGAGAGCTTACAAGAATAGGACTTGGTAGCATTTTTTGGTTTTAATCTCTATTGCAATACTTGAACATAATTACTTTTGATGATAAGTTTTGTTTTGGCCAGAACTAAGAACATGTTCCAGAAGAAAAATATATGAGAGAGGGATTGGGAGGAGAATCTAATTTGAATGTTTTGAACATTTTAAGTAATTTTCTTTTTAAAATCTAAACAAGTTGAAGGTGAATACATGAGAAACTCTTCTTTTTTGCTGATGTGGATTTGTAAGTGCCGATTATAAGATTAGAGATACTTACGATTTATTCTCTAAGTATGATTTTGTTGGAAGAACGCAAGAGAAAAACACCTGGTGCTTTGTAGCAAAGGGGGTTGAAATCTCTAGGGCAATGCTTGGCAGTGCAGGACAACCTTTTCCATTTAAACTGTCTTAGTAACAAGTACAAACTCTCATAAGTATTGTTACACTCACACACTATGAATTGTTTCTACAGAAGTGTTGTGATGACTGCATAACTCAAAACAAAATCTATTGTGTATTCAAGATTTTTAACTTTCCAGAAAGGTATTTTTAATCACCAACTTTCATTCGTAATGTCTGCTTTTTTTTTTTTTTTTTGGTACCTGTCAAAATACATTGTGTTAAAATATATGTATGGAGAAATATGAATTATGTGAATTTTGTACAGAATGCTTTCCATTCCAGAGAGAATTCCTGTCAATAAAAGTAAATACTAATCTAAAAATCTCTCTCATGTTCTGAGACAGGCATCAGATCTCATTTGCTCTGACTTCAGTGCTTATTCTACAATTTTTGCTAAACGACTCTTATAATGGTCCCATTTACAAATCTTTGTTTGTTTAGATTTGTCAATATTATCATTTTTGTTTGCTTTTTTGTTTGTTTGCTTTGTTTTTCTTTATAATGACATGATAGTGCTAAAAATCACTGGCACTGTAGTAAGTCAGGTCAATGCCTCTATCAGCGTTTCTCAGGAAACATAGCAGTACTTTTTAGTGCTATAAAGATCCTATGTCAAAAGATATGATGACACTAGCCTTTAAAGTGGGTTTAAGTTCATGACAGAAGAATCAGAAAGCTAATCTGGATTTCATTAGAGTGATATACCTCACTATGATTCCCCAAATTTGAGTTCTCAGGCAAAATTGAGAGGCCTTCCCACAGGTAAGGATGCAGCAGGGCTGAATATTTTTTGAAGAAAGTCTACAAAGAACCAGGAAAGTATGCTTCATCTCTTAGCTTTATTTTTGTTGTTGTTGTTGTTTTTTAAAAAGCAATATAATTACAGGAATGATCCTGAAATATAATTTTCTTTCATTTCTATTGTCTCCCTTATTTCCTCTCCCTCCAATTCCTTGAGTGCTTGCATTAAAATAAAATGCATGAGCCTGAGTTTTCTTATCCCAAAATAGTCATTCCACCATGAATATTGCCTTCACTCTTATTATCTGCTATCTATTCTCACCATATCAAAGTTTGACAAATCTCATTTTAAAATCATGTCTCACACATAGAAAAATGCTAAGTTTTAGAACCTTCGTAGAAGGAAACAACACAAGAAAATTTAGAAATGCACCTACCAAAAAGACCTCCACTTAGTGGGGAGGGAAAATTGTTGCTCAGACTCTTCCAGTAAGAGGTAGAAAAAGTGGGTATCTCCTGTATCCCTACTGTCTTCTGTTCTACAAGCAATACTACATTTTTAATAACAGTTTCTTTGTACCTCAAATTCTGATCTCCATATCCAGAAGGAAAGTGAAAAATGTTAATATTGTGGGCTGATAGTAATATTTTGGAGCCTAACTTTACCTTTTGTATATGACCCTTTGTATTCAGTTGTCTTTTTAATTTCCATGATCATTTCTCTGTTCAACTCTATTCTCCCTTTGAAAGGGAGAATCTATCCTTTAAGTCAGAAAGCTGAAAGGTGGAATCACTGTCTCTGCTTTTCTTGATGGTTAAATACAACCCTTCACAGTATTTCTGTCCGTAGACCCAACAAAACCTATTTTCATTGCTACTAAAATAGATCTATCTTCAAGAAAGCAGGGTTTGGGTTTAATCTTTTCTGTTTCCATTCCACAAATGGAAACAGAACATTCCATCCAAACACAATTTGAAACAAAATTCATGTTTTACGTGGCATGCAAGCTCCTAGTAGCAAGTAAGGCAGTAAAAGCCTTATATAGGAAGTGGGAACACGCAGAGTTAATGGAGAGAGCTACCACAGCCAGAAGGAAGGACGATGATGTATGTTGAGTATATAAATGAAGGACTTTATGTTGTGAAACATGTATCTTTCTTTTGTATTATTCTCATGGATACAAAAGTATTAATCAAGGGTTTGATATCTTCAGGAACAACCATGGTGTTAATGTTCTACCTTAGACCAAAGAACTCTGAACCAGAATTAACTTCAAAAGTAAAGAATGATTGATTAAATAGCACTGAGGCATAATGGCTTAAAGAGCACCTGTCATATTCAATGCAAATTCTGGAAAAAACAAATAGATACTTGTCAAAACTTGTCATTTGTATGCTGTTGCATGGTGATAAAATGTACATGTTTTAGGTGTTTCTTGTCAACAGAATGTAATTAAGTGTGGTTACATTTAGGTAGTGTTTTTGCTGAGAAGATCAACAGGTCCGATTCTCTCTGTGGGGAGTGTGTTTGTTTAGAAATGTTCTTAGCTTTTCCAAAACTCTGTCATCTGGTTCTCTCCAGGGGTTTCAAAGCAATCATCCCCTTCCAAGGACCAAAACATAACAGATAAAAAATTAACACCTGCACAAACTCACTGAAAGAAATTTGGGTTTTTCATCTTGTAAAAATTTCCATGTTGAAAACATTTATTTGCAGGCTTTGTTTATAAATTAAGGCTCTAGTGGGGCCCAGGTGTGAATTTTAGCTTTTTTGTTAACAATAAGGCGAAGCTCAATGAGTTTAATGCTGCTTCAGACACTGCATCTTAGTCTATATTTTAAAGTCTCTTATTATTCTTTAAGTCAAGAGGCTACATTTTAAGAAGTACTCAGTCCTTAATAAATCTCACCAAAAGGTTTGTCTCAAAGTGAAACTAGCTTTCATCAAGGATGGAGTAAATGAGCACTTTCCTTGAGAGAAATGTAAAGTTCAGTATTTAAAGAGGTTAACTTCTGGTGCAGAAATATTGGCTTCTTGTATGCCCTTGATAGTTGTGGAGCACAACAGGTTTATGTAGTAAGTAACTAACCTAGAACATACATTTAATATCCCTATATTAGCTCTAAATCAGAAGCATTTTAAGCTACATGTAGCTCTTTCGAATACAGCCCTAACATCTTTCAGTCATTTTGCTATATCAACTTGAGTAAAAAAATCAAATGTTTGATATATTTAGATAGGCAATTTTATTTATTTTTTTAAATTATGACCAAAACATCTGTGAGAATTATTTAGATTTCATAGTCTTCATTGACTAGCTTGTAAAAAGTGAGTACATGTATTTTATGAAACTATTCTGCACACTGATTTCTTCACACACCACTTTCCGGATTTTTGCATTTTCCTATTCTTATTATTACTATGTATGTCCATTATTACTGTTACATTTCAATCCAAGAGATGAAAGCACTTTTCTAAATACTTAGAAAAGACTTTATCGTGGCTGCCTTCCTAAGGGACCCTTTAAATGTAACAATCCTTTTTTCCCCAAGCAATTTCAAAAGATCAGTTTTTAATTTAACATATGAAGGCACAAGCAACAGGTTTTTGGAAAACTTTCCGTTTCTGACAAGATTAGAATGGCTTACCAGTACTAATTTTATTTCTTAACAGAGAGTGCAGTTAACTGTGATTTGCAAGGCACAACCGGTCATAGCAACACGGACTTAATATAACAGTTTTCACTGAAAGATATTAAGAATAGCTACTGATGTCTCCAATTTTACATTTTCTTTGTCCTCTGTCTGAAGGTAGCAAGGAGTTTGATTACTTTCCATGGTTTTGCTATTGTTACTTTTCTGAAGAAATTGCATTCTTAAGAATATATGTCATTTAATACTATTTTTTAAAGTTGAAGAGCTATATTAATATTAAGAAACACGAAAATACTTGTTTTTCAGTACTTTCGCATTTTCAGTGTAAAACATTTAAAAAATCATTGCCTTTTAAAAATGCATTTATTTATTTGTTTTCCTGTTTCAGTATGGCAATCAAAAAAGCCATGAGAGGACTAAATTTTGCCATCTTTCTACTGACATCTCATGTATCAGTGTATCATGACTCAAAATTTCTACTCTCTCCCAGCTCATAATGTTAACCTGCTTATATGAGTTCTAAAAAATAAAGGAGAACACAAAACAGAATTGTAAGACATTGGTAACAGAAGGTCAAACCAGATGACCTCAATACACCACTGTTTCTCACAATTTATTATTGCTAGCCCATCAATCTTAGCATAAAAATGTTACTCTGATCACCTTTTTAAAACACTGAGCTCTTTTGTTTGATCTTGGATTGATATTTTAATACTTTGAAATTTGTTTTTGTGGGTTGACCTGGTTTTTATAGCTTTCTGTTATTATGAAAATATGAATGCTGCTTGCTTTTGTTGTGTCAGAACAAAAGAATGACTCATCAAAGCTAAAGCAGAAATTCCTAGGCAGGCTGATGTTACTTAAAAATATTATATGTTGGCTAAATTGACTTCTAGAGCACTCCTCTCATTCCATTTATAATTGATTCTAATATATCACTTTGCATATTGACAGAAGTTATGCTTCTATTTCTGTAGATCCCAACCTGAAACATTTGTTAAGAGTAGGTTTAGTTGCAGTGCTGAGGAGGCCTGGATGAGAAAGCATGAACAGAGGAAATTAAGTTAATGTCTGGTCTTGTGGTTGGGAGAATGCTCTTTAATGAATGTTGAGAATAAAGGGAGAAACTTTCAGAGTATTTTATTTCTCAGCAACCTGAAAGTCTGTCCTCTGGTATACATTTGTTCTCTCCAGTGTTCATGCATTCAATGTCCTGCCCCTCAAAAAAAAGGAAGTTAAACTATGATGATAAGCTACTGAAATTACACTGGTGATTAGCAGAGTTTTATAATCAGTAATCTTCCCTCAACTGTATTAGTACATCCACTAAAATGTTCTTATTATGAATAATAAAACATCTAATATCCTGAAGCATTTTCTAGAGGGTCACCCATGTCTTGTATCTTCTTTATTTTACACATTAAAATGCAGCATCACTGATAGGATAGTACAAATATTTTATTTTGCATGCTCTCACACTATTTTGTGGATTACTGATTAGTCCGAATTCTAGTTTGACCTCAGCTATCTGAAACTATCTCCAGAATGTAACATTTAAAAGACTCCCTTAATAGAATGATTAAATAGATGGAGACTTGCAAGAATTTTGTCACTATTTCATTTTTACTAACACATTTGCAGATAAAGTGCCAACTGTGTTTTTCCTAAAGCACCCATTCTCTACATTTACTTTGAAATAAGTTTAAAGCTGTCATGAGCATAAAAGAAAGAAGAAATGAAAATAATGTTCTGTTTTCAAGTTTGATAGACAAGAACAGATACTGTGAGCTGAGTACTATACTGTGGCTTAGACGTGATCCCACCTTTCTGAATTTTCCATCTGTAACACTTTGTGACATTTTTCAAAGAGAAGTAGTCCTGCCACAACTATGCTCATTTCCTGTCAAGCACCTGCAAATCACAAATGAACACAAAAGACAGCAATCCACCCGGAGGAATTCTTCACCTTGAAATAGACTTTTCCTAGTGTCATGTTACTGAAAGATCACAATTTCCAGTGTTTGCGAGGAAATGAACCAAAGCCACTGATCACAGAAACAAATCAGATGTATGCCTATGAACAACACAAACTGACAACATTTGAGCTGTAGGGGAGTATAAAGAATTTATTTATTTATTTTCTCAAAGTGGATAAGTCTGCTAACCTGGAAAAGGCACGCTATGTCTTAATGTGGCCAGTGATAGATTCAGTCATGACAGACAGAAAAGTAATTGCCATAGCTGCACCGCTGAGTTGGAGGTTAACACTTTCTTGGATCTTCCAACAGGGCTGCTAATGCAATTGCTCCTGAAATCATTTCAGTCAAAATCAGACAGGGTAGCTACTAGGTTATTTAAGCTAGACAATTTCATTTTGTCTGAAATGGGCTAGAGGACAACTGCATACATAGCTTCAGTAACAGGTAAGATCATGGGCAGTAACTTGTTTATTTAGAAAAGCTACAACTAGAGAATAATTTGACTGCATGGCTTGCATTTTACTCATGAAGATAACTAATGGGATTGTATTCTGCATCTCTGCAGTCATTCATTATTTGATAGGATTAGGGCATTAAGAGGAGAGGGAGAGAGAGATCTACAGAAGGAGGGAAAGAGAGGTCTACAGATTTGAATAAAAATGGATATGTGAAATTGATTGGACATTGCATATTCAGTTAATTTGCAATGAATATGTCACAGCTGGGCAAATGGGTTATCGATATGTGCTTATGTTTATTAAACTAACCACTTTCAGGCTTAATATGATCTATAAGTGTGTCACATTCAAATTAAGTATTTAGCAACCTAAACAGAAATACATATTGATAAAAAATAAAAAGGCAGGCCTCAAGGGATAAAATACTTGCAGTATTTTTTTACAAAGCTAAAAAGTGCTGAATCATGGTTTTAAAGTTAAGACTGAAGAATATACCAACCATTCTGAAGAATGAGAGGTCCCCTCAGATGAGTAGGGCTGCTCATGCAATTTCCCTTGAAACTTGTAGTCAAAATCAAGACTAACTAAATTAGCTAAGGTAGCCCATTTCATTTTTGTCCATTAACCCATACATACTATAGTATCTGATAAAAAGATGCTATGATTTATTCAACAGTTATTTCCATTATAAAACTTGCTTCCATGGGGCTTTTTACATGGCTGCTATGAATGATATCGTGAGGGTCTAATATAACACTGTGCACATGTACATCCTATAGCTGGAAGCACACAAAGCACTACACACTTGTAAAGTGCTGGAACTGAGGGAAAGAGCCTGTGACCCATGTGCTCCTTCCCCAGCTCAACCTGACTCCTCACAGGTAGCCCTACTCAGGTGTTAGCTACCACATTATCTGATCCTGGTAGTTGCCTGCCTGATTTCTTCCTCCACTCAGACATTAACTATCAATAACAGTCCTGATGGCTGCATCCTGATGGGGAGATAAGGCTAATTGTGAGTACATCAGTCAATTCTGAATTGAAAGAATGACTATCAGTCAATCATCTTATCCCATAAATATGGGGACAGCTCGAGAGCCCATTGAGCTCTCCTTGCATGATAGTGGGCTGCATGTCAGGATCTCCCCTTGAGCAGGGATACCTCTCAAGGATACTCCTCAGGGTTGAGAGAACCTGCCCACTACAGATATGTGGTAAGTTTAGCATGTTTCTCTCTCTCTCTCTCTTTTTTTTTTTTTTTTTTTTTTTTGAACTTGTAAATTTTAATTTACAACTGTGCACAAATCCCTTAGTCATAAACCATTGACCAGGTCTGAGACAGGATTGGATCCAGCTGCACCCAGACTCCCCTCAGAAGTAGCTTGGAAAAGCAAGGGGGTCCAATCTGAACCTCGTGACTCAATGAGAGGGTGTCCTTGATAATTCTGTGTGTGAGCTTCCATGCAGTAAATAATAAGTGACCTTGCTATAGAATCTTGTGAAACCATTGTCATTATCAGTAAAACCTATTACTATTTCTTTCCCACGAGTAAAGTGCATTGTGTCACTCAACCCCACCACAACTCCTTCTGTGACAGAGCCCAGTAGGCTAATGTCCTGTTGTGGCTATTACTAGATTCTTTCTAACAATCTTTGCCCCTTTCTACCAGGCAGCTAGTAATGTTTAAAAAATGTCTTGCTTTTTGGCAAGGTTCAGATAAATTTCCTTCTATTTACATGGTATTGTTCTTGTTTTCTTAACTTTACAGAGCCATCTTCTGACTGATTGACACACTAGTAAACGCAGAGGTGTCTAGTGATTTAACTTCTTTCCAGCCATCTCATCTGGAGCAACCTATCCATGAATTGGTCATATCATTATTTCATCTCCTTACAGTTGTCTTTTCTTCCTAAATTTCAAGAGTAGATAGCATGTTATTTAAAACATCTATTATCTCATTGCCTTTCCCCTTACTCGCGTACAATTCTTTCATTATTGTCCTAAGACCTATTCATACATTAGGTCAATTAATCTTCAAAATTTTTTCCTTGCAAGAAAATATATCATGGATATTATGTATTTCTCCCATTCCACAGATGAAATTCAATGGATGAAAAGAAACTTCACTACTAGCCTCAGTCTCATTTCTTTTGCATTTGAATATTCTCTATAACTTTTACCCACAGTTTCCTTCAAAAAACTTAAAGAGATTTTACGCACTACAAAAGACAATGTGATATTTTCAAGTTGCTATTAGGAAGCCTGGATTGCAAAGAATAGACAGATGGAAGTCAACCACTAGGAAAGCTACACTGAGGTATCTGGTAAAACTCCATGATTACCATATTTTCAATAAGTTACACTTGACTGATCCTCTGCAGGTTTTCGAGTTTATCTAATGAGCTTAGAAATTTATTGATAGGATAATAACATAGTGGCACACAAAACCTTGTGATAACAACAGGTTTCAGGAGAAGCACTGCAAAATAGAAACAACGATAATGAATTTTAGATGTAGGCCATTTTAGCATACTGATTTACCAACAAACTAATTTAACTGCTCACAAAGAACATGTCCCTGCAAAGAGCATGACAAACAATTCCAAATAATTTTTGTTCAAAATTTTTCACTGGCAGGATTCTACTGTACAGATCATGAGAAGTGATTAGAGTTGCAGAAAGTTTCAAAAATCTCATTTCTTGTGTAGAAGGTGTGACAAGGGACTCAAAATGATAATAAGTAAGAATGAAATAAATCAGAGACACAATAGAAAATGAGAATGAATACTATGAATATAGGTAAAAGCAGCACAAATAAAATTGACAGAAGGCTATAGGCTCAAAGAGATATAAACAATGAGAGAATTTTATACAGGGAGAATGGTTATTGCTGATGATGGGTAAGAGGAAGGGAAAATACAAGCTTATTTAGCACTAAAGTTTAATCAACTAAAGTTGATTAAAAACCATAGTCCCACTGAGATCAATAGATTTCATGTTTCTGCTTCTGTGTAGCATCAGCATTACAAGTGTACTGCACTGGAGATGTCATAGGAAGCTAAATTATATTGTCATTTTAATAAACTAGTTAATAAACCAATTAACTAGTTTTGGTGCTTTATGAGGAAAGTTGGTATAGGATTTGATTGTCTAAATCTTCTTATGTTTAGTATAGATGTATTAATGGATAACTTGTGCCTACTTTACTGTCAAAATTACCTTGTAGACAGATTTATTTTTTCCTTTTCTCATATTCATTCCAAGTATTGTCTGAGCAGTCATATGTTCTCTGAATTTTCATTTTGCTAGATTGAAGAAGCCAAAGATTTTTAAATTTCCACTCAAAAAGAGGCTCTTGATTGCTCTGGTACCTTTTCTCTGCACTTGTTCCAATTTGAATTAATCTTATTTAAACAGAAGCATTCAAAATTGCACATAGTATTCCAGATGAGGCCCCACTACCTCATTTTAAAATAAGATTAATAATTTTCCATCTCTCCTGGCAATTCCTTACAGCTTGGATATTTGATTATGTCATTTGTTTTATATAATTATCAAACTGTCATCTTCTCAAAGCACAGACACGGGACTTTCTGCAGTTTATCTCTGTGAAGGCCTAAGAAGGTCTCATCCTTAATTTCTTGAGTTTTGAGTTATCAAAGGACATCTTATTTCTAACATTACAGTCATCAGGGCCAATCAACTTTTCTGCAAAATATGTTGAATTTAATCAATGTACTCTACTTCAATGTACTGTTTTACTTTGTGTTATTCTATTATCTTTAATATATGGATAAAAGCAAGGGAAAGCTTAGCAAGCTAAGTAAAGTTGTTATAAAATCTCAGTAAATGTGGAGTCCTGCAATCTTACTTTTGTGCATTTCTTGCGACATGAACAAAGCCTACGCAGTATGATTTTATAGTTTTATAATGAAGAATAACGTCAAGAAGTATTACAAGGGAGTTTTCAAGAGTCTGCTTTTCTATAATAATAATGGCATATACACCTGTATCTGTGTACCATCTGTATTGTTAAAAAAACATATATATTTTGCATTCATTGTCATAAATATGTAAAGCAATACCATATATTTTGTGTATATGTTTATGTATACAGCCTTTCCTTTCTTCTCTGTAAATCTTTAACCATTTAACTACTTTAACCATTTTTTTCATTTTACATAAAAAACATATTTTCTCCCACATGCAAACAAAAAACCAAGATATCTCCTATTACTTCCTTATCTCTAAATGGTTTCAGAAATAGAAAGGTGGGATCATGAAAAATGCAACAGCATTTAATAGCACAGAATACAAGGTCTTAATGGCAATAATTTTTTTTTATAAGCTTGGAGTTTAGCAGTGGGACAAAGAGAAATTCCGTAGTTTTCTTTTGTCATTTTCATACCTAGAGAGACAAGTATCCATAAAATATTAACAAAGAGCTTTTGTAGTCCTATAATCAGTCCTAATGAAGACAAATATGCAGTGATTTTATGTTCTCACCCCTGGAGGTTTCATTTAAACCTTTATCACGTATTGGTCTAAGGCCTGAGAAAGAATGTTTAATTTTAAAGAAGGATTTTGAGCCATTAGGCTTAACTGTATAATTTGCTATCTTGTTTTACTGTATTAACCCCCCAGTCTTTTGAGAAGTGAACTGTTTTAGAACCATGTGCAAGACCTTCCTGCTTATGATACTGGAACAGTTTCTAGTATTGCTGAAACCTTGTTAACTACTTGCAGTGTAAGCATTATTTGCTGTATTCAGTGAAAAAATACTCCCATGAGCTGGAAGGTTTCCAAAACAGTATGTTGCAAAGGATATAACTTTTTTTATGGTTTTATCTGGAAGAATGGAGAGAGAATCTGAATTTCTGCTGTAGCTGTGCTGTAAGTAGGCCACAAAGCCAGCTGAGATTGTGTTATTTCTGCCTCATCAGTTAGCACCTTTGGATGAGAAGGCAGATATGATTTATGGTGGAACACAGGCTGACAGAGCCCAGCTGGAAAAATTTATACTATAGGAACTGAAAAGAAAAAAATAGGTTATTGTTGAAATGCAGAATGTAATCTAGGTCATATAAGTAGAGATAAGTAAGTCATTCTCATAAAAATGTCAGACAAGAGCCCTGTTTTTATGTTTGCTTTTTCATTAGAGATGCTAATAATACATTTCTACTGTAAATTATTCTTTTTCTCCTACTATCATCTTACTAAATCCTTCTTGGAAAAAAAAAAAAAAAACTATCTGTGCTTGAAGGTGATCTGATGACCTATGCTAAACAAGTTAGCAGTTCTATCCAAGGTATATGTAGACAGGTGTCTGCACACATAACCTTCACAGTTGGAATTTATTGCCAAGCTTGTTGGCTAGATCAGCAAACATGGCATTTATATATAGCATAAGTATAGAGCCTGAAAAAGCAAGGCCAACACTTAAAAACACAGCAAAATAGTAATATTTTGATTTAATGTTAGAAATAATATCTGAAAAATGTCTTTCTATTTTCATATATTAAAAATTATAGTAGTGACTATGTTAGTTATGAATTGAACTACAATTTCCTAAAAATAATAATTTCTAGGCTCTTCTTTTCTGTTTTTCTTTTATCTGGGGGGATAAAAACAAACCACACAACCTTTGGCTTAGAAAGTTAAATATTTAATTAAGAATTAGAGGAATTTACGCACTGACAACAAATCTTTAAACACTGTCCACACTCCATCCCTGAATTTGCTATTTATACAATCAAGATCTTACATGTTGGTTCTTACACTTTCTGCCTGGGTTGGCCACTCATCCATGAATGCCTTGGGTATACAAGAGTTATGATATGTTAACCTGAGTCTCCCTTGTGAGACTGTATAAGGCTTCTCACCTCCTTTATTCTGGTATAAGACTCACAGACTGCAGAAGAGCAGATGCAGGTGTTACGGATGTAATGCCTTGTTTGAAACCAAATCTTAAAACCAGGATACAACAAAACAATAAACTATTAATTCAAACGCAAAGAACAGAGATATATTTTGATGATAGTAAAATACTATTCCCATAGGTGGAAATATGGGATACCAGAGAGATTACTTCTTCTTACCTCATACTGAAGTGCCATTAAAATGAGTATTTTTTAATAACAACTCGCATGTGCAGCCTGAATCCAGCTTCACCACTGCTACCTGTGATGGGCACTTTGATGACAATTTTATGTATGATTAAGTCACATAATTTATATGCAATGGATAGCAAATGTAAAAGTAGCAGATTTTTGGTTTTCCTTATTAATCATAAAGATACATAGGTTTCTTCAACATGATGTTATTATTTCCTTCCTGAAGTTTCCTGAAGTCAACTTGGACCCGTGATTCTGCTTGGCCTCTGCTATCATTCTGTGACTCTCCTACGTAAATACATCCTTATGATACAGTCAGAGATTATCAATGGTTTTCATAAGAAAAAAAGTCTTTTTTTTTTCTTTTAGAAAAGCTTTACAAATATTTTATACCACTGAACAGCAGTTTAGACAATAAGAATGCTGGAAAATATTTCAGCAATGTCCTTGTTTGATGTGTAGGCAACAAATGAATTAGTTTCACTATAAAAAGTAATGTCATTACTTAGATACCCTTGCACTGAATATAGAATTTATTTCATTCAGCATATCATTCCCAAGTTGTAACCCTAATTTCAGTAAGAAAGATAAAAGTTAAAATGTAGCAACATATACTGTTTTAAAGTTAGACACACTGGCCAAGTACTTTGGCCAACCACTTCATTTTTATTGAGTTAGAGGTTCAGATACATTGCCTCTAATTTTAAGCTTCTAATTTAGGAACAGATGTGTTTATACTTTTGAAAACTAGGTGGTAGTGGAAAAGAGAGATAGTGATGAGAAAAAATCCAGGCCTCAAAAGATGTATTGATAAATGAATTGATGTGAATCTCCCAGTTTCAGGGTCTGAGTCATTTGGCTTTTAGAATACTGCTACTTGGATTGTGCAAGTTTTCTTTTGGTAGAAATTGGGACGCAGAAGTAAGGGAGGAAAGAGAAAAACTCTTGCATGTCCACATCTTCCCACTTTGGAGCTGGGATATGCTTGAGTGTATGTGTAGGAACAGACACAGGAATTAGGGAACATTAGGAATTTGGATACAGGAAACTATCTGTCTTCCTTGGTACAGATGCAGACAAACTTCTAACATAGTCTGTAATGACAGGTGACCCTGAAAGGTGATGACTTCTTTTTCTCCATTAGTAGTGCAGTTTCTCAAAGAAAAGGATAGGAAGCTCCCATCTTTCTGGGATCCAGAGTAAGAACTGAAAAGAAATGGCTCAGCTCAAAATGTGTGATGGTAACCATGACATTACCAATGACAGTTCTATTTTGACTCTTGTAATCTGGAAAGATGCCATTTTTTGCTGTTTTTGATGGATAGCAAGAAGACTTTTACTAAGAATACTTTGTTGCCTGGTGCTTATGGATTTGTCCTGGAAGATTGGACTAGTGAACTCTCATCTCTTCCAACTGAAGGAAATGCAGCTCTTTCCCTTGTAAATGTGTGCCATATGCTGGAGAAAATATGGGGGAAAAAAAAAAAAAAAAAGTTGCTATCTCCATTCTTGATTAATTTTCTTGTTCCTGTTTCTCGTTCTCTGGGAAAGGTTTTTAAAACCATACTGGGGAAATATTAATATTATAGCCACAGTTACTACAATGAAAATATTACTCATGAATAACAATAAAAGTGATTGGAGAGGTGGGATAAAAGCAAGATTTGGTTTAAGAGCATATGATTTTGTTTCATAAACAACATGCTACATTTGACTTGCCCATTTTCTTGAACATGTGAGAAAAAGACTGCAAAGCCAATTTCAGAACTGTCATTTCAGGTTTAAAGCTGAATTTTAAAAGCGTATGCCAAATTATCATATAGCTACTGGGGGAAGACACCACTTACTTTTTTTGATCTCTTGTAGAATAAAAAACTATAATCATATCCTTTGCATTTCATCATCATATCACTGTCCTACCTCTCTTCAGTTTTTACTTCTTCCTGATCCTGGTATTCTATTCTATTTGTGCTCTATTTCTATAACATTTGTCAGCTTCTAATGCCTCCTATATTTATCCACAAACTTTTTTTTTTTTTTCCTCACAAAATATCATATGTTGTAAATTTTTGCTATTTTTATTTCCCCTGCATCGTTCTGAAGTTTCTCTCTTGCACATTGATTTCTACCTTTGCTTTAGTTTCTTCTGTGTTATTCCTTTGTTCCTTCCAGCAAACTCTTCTCTGATAATCATCAGAGAACCTCTTCACCAGAAATATTCTTCATTCCCTTCCTCATATTCTCATATTTGTCCATCCTCATCTTATGTTTGTCTTTGTCCTTCTAATTTGCAAATTAGTAAAAGCCATGGTGAGGACATATCAACACAGTCTACTTACTTAAAAAATAGGGGGAAGAGTTTTTTTTTCTAGATGTAAAAAATGTAAATCCCATCTTGCAAAAGTTAACATTTGACAATGGCAAATAGAGTAAGGAAATGCTAGAGCCAAAATAGTTGGAAGATTTCTATGTATATGCACTTTATTTTTACATATTCATCCAGATTTTCAATTTTTAAGATAATACTTATACACAAAATATTTTGCATTCTCTATTGGACCAGTGCTATAGGTGAAACTTGCAGGTTTATCAATGACTGAATATATCCTATTTATACCATGTAAAGACTACACTTATTATTTTCAAAGGTATAGAAAAGTACTAATTTGATTTTTTTTTTTTTAGAAACAGAAAGAAAATGTACTCTAATGAAACATTAATATAATAATTAGATTGTTATTTAATAAAAAAATATGGGATTTAAGAATGGCTCTTTGGCTCTTCTAGTATTCTCTCTCAAACCTCACTGATAGCACTGGAAACCTTTTACTTCTTCACTGATAATAGTTTTAATAGCTAATCGCTGATAATAGCTGTTTGTTTCCTTAAAACCTACGTTATTTTCTGCTAAATCCTGCCAGCATGAAGTCTCCAAAATCTCTTCTTTACCCTTTTAAACTAAAAGTTACTCTGCTATCAACACAAAATGAATAGCAAAGAAAGCAGAAACGTGTGTAGTTTGTGTAACTCCAAACTCAAGAGCAAAATCTAATAAAACATAGGATCTTGAAGCATGCGTCCTTTATGATGCATAGTCCCAATAACTAAATTGTGGGTTACTCCAGGTGACATCGTACTCTGTCTTTCTGTGATGGAGCCATAAAAGGAATTAACTGATAAATGTTCAAACAGGAGCAAGAAAATGTTGGATTACTTCTGTTTTTGTTTGTTCATTTGTTTTTGATAAAAGACAGAAACAATCCTATGTATCAGGAACAGCATCACTAGCACTAGCACAGTTTGGGACTAACTTTGAAGCATGACACTGACTATGGTCTATGGACCTTGTCCAGACTCTTTGTGATTATATTTTGTGTATGGTAAGGTGTTTATGCTGCACTAGACTCTACAAAGTCATACTGTGAGCACTTTATGATGCTGTGTATTCACTTTCAGAAAGAGTGCATGGGGATGCTTATAATGCACTTGAAAGGTCTGAAGTGATGTATATCTTCATTGTTCCTCGCTGGAGAGTGACTGCAGTGAACCTGGCCTGGCAGAGTTGAAATACCTTGAATATAAAATGTAAGGAAAAAAAAAAAGACAAAAAAAAAGCAATAAAGGCAATGATTTACTACATATCTAGAATTTGCACAAAGGAAGAGGTACTTAATATCTGTAAGTATAAAAGATTATTCTGAAACATTTATGTTCCTCACTATCTGGCCTTTGATACACCCTGTATCCCAGAAGTTTAAAAGTGTAAATAACTAACCGTGACCCAATTAGTGTTTACTGTATGTATGTGAGAGAAAGAAAAATCACTATTGGTTTGGATAAACCTTTCTGTAATCTGGTTTAACTAGATTGCTACCAGTCTGATCTTGTAAGCCCACTTATGGCTTGTGCCACTCATCATGAATTTACTGCTTTGGATAACTGTTAGCTCAAGGGTCTATGAAGTGCTTTCCATATCATCATGTAGCTCGACAAAGAAGCTAAGACCTATTTTAAAATTTCTTGCTGTATTTTTTTATCCTTTTCACTGGGAAAATATAACTGCATGATGCTTTTATAGAGCAGTCTATGCTTTCATTTCAAGATGTTTCAGAACAAATCAGCGATTTGCTTCTCTTAAGCACTATTTTATTTCAAAAGTAATAATCTATTTCATACTTAGCTCTCATAATTTCGTATCAGTATTCCCAGTGTTGTCAACCTTAAGAAAAGGCTTATTTTCTAAAGAAAATAAGTTTACATCCTTTCTTTTTGAAGATGTATTTTCTTAGGTTCCCCATTTCTTTTTCGTTTCACCCGAAATTGTCTGCCTCCAAATTGTCTCCTTGAGGCTGTGATTCTTGGATATCGGACTTCTCACTGCACAGACTTAAGACTTAAGTCATCATCTTTTTTTTTTTTTTTTTATAAAGATTTTAAAATGAATTCTTCACTTTCTTAATGACATTTTTGGGTTAACTAACAGGTAGTAACCACATGCTATAGATGTACTCCAATTCTACTTATTTAGGAGTTATTCCCAAGAACCAGAAATGGAGGCTTTTTTAAGCTGTATTTTAAAACTTGCTTACTTTACAAATGATATCTGAAAATTCCTAGAGCACTTGGGAACATCTCTCAGCAAATTTATCTGTAAATCTTTCTAAATACCTGTTTCAGATCAGATCTAGAACAGCCTAAGTTTAATAGAGCTGTGCAACTGAATATCACTCATACCTATGACCTTCCAGTTCCTGCACTTGTCTTTTCAGTAGTGCATAGCTTTGCAATTGTAGGACAGCCTGTCTGAGCTTGCTCCAGACAAGGCACAACAATATAAAAATATTTATTGGAACATCTGACTGAGCATCTGTCTGCTAGAAAGCTACCCTACCACTAAGCTATTGCATCATATTTCTTTTTGCTGTTTTTTTCTCAAAATATGTCCAACTCCTGAATAAATTGACTAACCCATAGCTTGGCAAATAGGAAGAAATGAGTTTGACCGTAGGTTGCAAAGTGAATTGAATCAGTTCTTTTCCCCTATTGACCTATGGCCAAAGAAGTGGGAGCCCAAAACATCTTCTCCAGTTTTATCTTAGCAAAAAAAAAAAAAAAAAAAAAAAAAAAAAAAAAAAGGCACCTACTGGTATTGTACCGCCAGAACTCAATCATGTAAGTCATGTAAGGTCATGTAAGGATATTCAGCACTTGTTTTAAGTAGAGGAACAACTGAGATGAGGTCATTGTACTTTATTTTAGATGTCTGTGATCTAGATAGATAGCTACATTTGAGATTCTTTTCTTCTTGTCTTAACCTCTCTTTATAGCCAAAGAAAGCAGACATTTTGAAGTGTGGTTCATCAGACATTATAAATGTCTACCTAGGATGAGGAGAATCATGCACTGAAAAAAAAAAGACTTATTTCATTCTGTTGCCTATAACAGAGGTTGAGATCTCTACATCCAAATTTGAAAAGATGAATGAATTGTGCTCAATACGTCCCATTCTTCACAGAGGATGGGAGATAATTTCTAATTTTTAATAAAAATAGGACAATCAGATGTATAGAAGCTGAATGCTTGAAGCCTAAAGAAGGGTCAAGTCTGTGAATGCAGAAATCAACAGAACTGAGATCTGTTTTTTTATTTATTATTGTTGTTATACTTTGCATCTTAATTTTGAACATAAGACTGTAAATTCCAGCTCTCTTCTTTTTTATGTAAAACAGATCCTTACTGGATAAAGACCAAGCTTCCATAACTATGTGAACTAACTATATGAATAGCTACCCTTAGGTAGCTTTTCACCAGGTTGTTTGGTTCAGTGAAACCCATTTTTCAAACCAAAAGCTAGAGCTCCACAGAGTAATAACAACTTATTCTCTGCCTCAAAATAGCTGGCAGCTCTGTCTAAAAAGTGAATTACTAGTGTGCTACTCTGCCTAAATCTGTGCCTTGATAGGGTTAATTAGACCAAATGCAGTGTTAATTTCTTATTTCTATGTACCTTCCAATCTGAATTTTCATGTCAGTTTTTATGTTCTGAAGCTCTTCATGACCAAGCAGAAGGGCAAATTTAAGGGATTACTCAACAAGTAGGGTATAGTGAGAGTAAAAGTTTTGTTAAATGGTATAACGTATAAAACGTACTAGGATACATGTCAATTCAGTGTACATACTTATTTTGAAATTTTTCCTATTTCCTTAGATTTTTTTTCTGCTAAGACATACATTTCTGCTTAAAAAAAAAACAATAATATAGTCTGACTTTTATCATTATTTTTAGACAGAAGACTGGAGGGGCTGGCAGGCTCTCAATCATAGTGGGTGCCCCAACGGGATACAACATTGGCCTCGATATTGGGAGTCTCCGTCCCACCTGAGTTGCCCTCTTGTTTTATTCCAGGGGCATCCTGTCATGTAAGGCCAGTACATGCCGGGAGACCACCCAGGCCTGGGTAAATCTCTGCCTTCCTGTTTTACAACCCTTCTAAGACCTTGATATACACATTCCAGAAGGGGGTCTTATTCCTCAATTTGGTGGGCCAGTTTTCTTATCCTTCTCACAGTGACTTTGGCCTTCACACTTCTTTATACGGCATTTCATAGTTAAGCTGGCAGCAAACCAGCCTGAACAGCAGGTCTTCTTTCTCCTGAGCTAAGGAACTTTGTTCATTTGGATAATATGTAACCTCTATGTGCTTTCCGTTCTTCTTCAAAGATCCAGGTGTTACAATCTTCCTTTGTTGGTGGCCTCTGCTGAGCATTACCGAAGTTCAGTATTTTTACTCTACAGATCATAAAAAATTCATCATAAATGAAAACATTTCAATGATAAAAATTTCCACCTCCAATACAGCCACTGCCCTAGCTTTTTAGAAATACTTTTCCAGAATTCAAGCAATCCTGTTGTCTCAACTTATTTAATATTAATGTAACTTTGCAAAATGGATGTTTATCTTCATACTTACATGCTTACTTCTAAGTTAATATAAAGCTGTGTAAATAATCTTTATCTGGAAAAATAAAATACATAATACTTGTTTCTAATAATCAGTTTTATATTGACTTATGTTCTTCCTACCACAAAATTAAATATTGGATTGATAATTCACTGATTTTCCTGTTTTACCTATGAATAATCTTCTCTATTCTTTTTTTCTTTTTTTTGTATACTTATCAATCATATGTTGATCTGTAAACTTTAATACAGAACTAACATAAACCTTAAAGTTTCACCAGCTATTTCAAGCTACTAGATACAGTTTAGTCTGTATAATAACACCATCTGAAAAATTGTTCATTAGTCTTTGATCCCAGTGAACCCAGTGATTCTCTTTAGATACTTCCTTCCAAGAGAGAATGCTTTTTTTTCTGCATAATTTTAATGTTTATCACTTTTTCATTGAACATAAGAAGAAAATACTCTTTCTTTATTAGTCATCAGAAATATAGACATGGTGGAAAAAATATCATTCCTAGGTTTCCCTTAGCAATCCTATTAGTTAATATAGCTTTTTACTTGCATTGTAGTCTACATGTTGTTGATACAGACAGTATCTCTTTCAGTTTTCTGGTTTTTCATGTTTATTTGCTAGAAGATGCTTAATCTCTTTAATACAAAACTACAAATCTTCAAACAAAGGATTTAGTAGTGACTGCATAATAAGAAACTAAAATTTCCATTTGGAATACTTAAAGTTTGGCAAAATATCCTTTCAAAAAGTCTAAAAGAATTTGATTCAGCTTGTCCATTCTAATGTCATTTCATAGCTGATTTTTAGAGGTGGATTTTTTCCTTAAAACTATAGCTCATTAAAATGACTTCTTGTAGTAGAAAGGTAGTGTTCATTATGGCCACGGCAACACAAGCACCTTCGTTAACTCATATACATCAAGGATATCTTACATGAAGGCTGGAGGTCATTAAACAGATAAAAATTAGGATGAAATAAAGGTAGTATGGCACTCAGATAAATCATTCACTATTGTATTTAAATTTTCATTGTCAGCTCTTGTAGGCTGTCTTTAGTATGTGAGTCTTGCTATCTCAAAATTGCTTAAAATGTTCCCCTTATTATAAATGACTTCTGATAATACACATTCTCTACTACAAATGTGAACAAAGGTGAGATTACATTTTTAAATCTCATCTTTTTGCTGGTGTCCTTATGTTCTTACACTCTTTACATGTAATTTAAGAAAATTCTTCAAATTTTCCTTCAGTTTGCATGAAGGTTCTTTTCTGTTCACCTAAATTGATCATAAGTGATTGTTTCAAGTATTCCCTGCCATACTTTCACTTATAATGCTCCTTCTATTTTTCACACTGGAAAAGAAGATTAAATTCTGGAACTTAGGCCATGGGTAATGATGGACAGTACCTTTGAAAACAGTTCAGTAACAAATTTTAACTGCACTAAATGCATACTATGGAATACTAAAAAGAACCTTCATTGTTGTATTTTTCTTGTCAGAGTTTGCTCTTGTCTCTTTGGGTCTTTTTGCATTTAATTGTAAGTAGGGTTCAGAATATAATACAGTAGAAAGTGTACAGTACATGCAGCAATTCAGTACAAATGTATTTATTTAGACTTTATTATATCTTTAGGAGTCAATTTTTCAGAATAAGTCTATAATTATTTAGGTCTTTAAATATAAGTGATATTTGTGTTACAGAGTTATAAAAAATGGAAAAAAAAATCACATATTTTGAATGATTTAAGAAGGAATTATATCCATTCTTTAGAAACGTGAAACCATGTGCAGGATAACTTCATTAAAATTCTCTACATTAAGACGTGAAAAGTAGATGATGACAGCTGAAACACCTTTTCTTTGAATGTGGCTTTATAGCACTGTGAAACTTCTATTGCATTGCTTTGTAACAATGAGAGGAAATGTGAAGAAGAAACCTGACAAGATTTCATTCCTATAGCTAAGACTTGAGGAGAGAGGGAGGAGGGAGAAATGGGATGAGGAGAGAAAGATGTGATTAAAAAAAAAAAAAAAAAAAGGAAGAAAGAAAAAAAAAATCTCAGGAGGTCTTTGGCATGTCTTGTTTAAAATTAAATAAAAAGTAGATCTCCTATGCAAACAAATCAGATGATTGAAGAGTTTCCCATTAACTAGGGGACACAGCTAGCTCCTTTAGAAAGAGTCAGCACATCTGGAGAGACTGCTTTATCCTGCATGAGAAAGGACCCCAATGCTTCACCGAGTCTCCTGAGGCTGTATTCACACATAAATAGTGGCAGAACTTGCGTCAGTCACCCCAAAAAAGTTGCTCAAATCCTACCTGTTCCTCTGCCTACAACACCAGAATTTCCATTATAAATTGTCTCAGTTAGGAATAGATATTTTATAGATATCTCATATACTGAAGCTCAAAAATGAGAGCATTCTCCATTGATCCAGTCAGCAAAACTCAGCTTGCTGAGCAATCTCTGATACACAAACAAGTCTGTAGTTTGGTCATATTAAATAGTAGATAGATATGATAAGGCTATATGGCTTTGAAGAGTAATAGCTTGCTCAAGCCCTTAAGCAAATCCATCTGATCAAAAAACTGTTTGGGTGCCCCAGTTATTAGCCTCTGCAACAACTCTGTTTTTCTAGATTCAGATATTTTCCTTAAGCTATAGATAATTCAGAGGTCGATGCCTATTTCAGCTGTTTTAGCAAGTAATCATAAGCTCTGAAGTTTTACTGGTTAACTGTCCACTGATGAAGACAGGTACAAAAATGCTTCAGTTAGTTAAAAAATAAAAATGTGCTTCGATGGTGTAAATCAGAACTATGATTATGGATAATAATATAGTTAGAGTAGAATAAACCTTGAACCAATAGAAAAGCAGACTACAGACAACTTTGGAAGGAAAGAATTGATATAATCCATTGATACTGAAGAGCCTCCTTTTCCTTTTAAAAGCAGTTTACTGCTGGAATTGTATTGCTGATGCAACAATAGATCTTTATTTTGAACGGCATACTGAGTTAAAATATAACCATATAATAAAATAATAATAAAAATAATATATGACTTTGGTTTTGTAGGAGCTCATGGCTGTAGAAAGTACAGTGATACTTCTTTACTCGGTGCTTTCATTCTTTATGAATATTATGTACTGGACATTGTAAATCAAAAATTATTAAGAGGAATAGAAGGAAAGAAAATTTAAAATATTTGTGGTATTTCTTCCAAAGAAGAGGCTGTTATTTGTAAGCCTAAAAGTTCTTTATTTCTTCTAGTTTTCTAGGTTTCTTTATTTCCTTTTAATATTTTAATGTACCATCATGTAAAGCAATGTTTCATTTGAATGCAAAGATGTAGTATTTATAACCTTGTTTCCACTATATAGCATCCACTCTTGTAAACACATTTTTGGCAAGTAAAATGATTGAAAGTCTTGAACTTTTCCAATACAATATGCAGTAATTCCAAAATTTATTAGTGCTGAGAAGTTTTTCATTCTTATTAAATCACTTTTAGGAGCAAGCTAGTATATTTTCAATAGGCCTTTGTACTAAACCTGTCTCTTCCAAAAGTTAAAACACTTTAAAATGACTTTCCATTTCTCATTAGTAGAAAAAAAAAAATAGGTGATCTGCATCAAGCTGGACCACATCTATGATTTGATAATGATATTACTCATACTTGTAAGCCAGATACGAACTTTAGCCTTTTTCACCTATTATATTCATGTGTGTAAGAGAATAGAGACTATCCCATATGGGAGATATGCAGAATCAACATAAGTGAAACAGATGTTAGGAGATGCTTACATGCTGATTTATTTTTCATCTTTTCTTTCACATTGTTTGCAGTAGTATGCATGTATTCAGCAGCTACCGGTACAGAGCAAGTAAGCTTATGCAGTTCGATTACAAGTTCCTCAATGTTACCATGTCACACATACAAGAGGCATTTTTATCATTTCAACTGACCACTACCACAAGTTCCTAACTTTATTTTTCTTACATGGCTGTTCACACTTAAGTTTTCCTCCAGCAACCCATTTCCCATAAACATTCTTCACAGAGTCACAGAATCACAGAATAGCTAAGATTGGAAGGCACCTCTGGAGATCACCTGGTTCAATACCTCTGCTCAAGCAGGATCACCTAGAGCAGGTGACTCAGAATCATCTCCAGACAGGTTTGAATATCTCCAGGGAAGGAGATTCCGCAACCTCTCAGGGAAACCTGTTCCAGCACTCAGTCACCCTCATAGTCAAGTTTTCCTTCATATTCAGTCAGTTTGTGCCTGTTACCTCTCATTCTGTCACTTGACACCACTGAAAAGAGTCTGGCTCCATCCTCTTGAAGCTCTCTCTTCAGATATTTATATGTATTGATAAGATCCCCTCTCAGCATTCTGTTCTCCAGGCTGAGCAGTCCCAACTTCCTGAATCTTTTCTATTAAGAGAGATGCTCCAGTCCCATAACAGTTTCAGTGGCTCTCTGCTGGACTTGCTCCAGTTACTCAAGGTCTCTCTTGTATTGGGGAGCCTCCAGATGTAGCCTCACCGGGACTGAGTAGAGGCGAAGCATCATTTGCTTCTCCGTGCTGGCACATTATTGGAAAATATCTATATGCAAAATCACATAAGATAAAAACTGAAATTCAAACTCCTCCTGATCCTTAGGTTCAGGCATATCCTCTGCCTAGCAGCCTAGCTGGGAAGTCGAACAGGCCATATTCCTCTATTCTTTATATGTCTGTTTGCAAGTTTCCTCAAGGTAATGCTTTTTTGGGGACTGAAATTAATGAACAAGATATTTTTAAAAAATCAGACAAGTAAAAAAACAAACAAGCAAACAAACAAACAAAACCTTTTGGCACGGCTTTGCATTAATATTTTCATAATTAATCATATCCCAAATCTAGATTACCTCTACCAACAGAACCCATAACTATTCTTATTGCTTCGTTACATTTTTTTACACCAATTTCACCATTGCATGTCCTTATAATCTTAAATCTCTTTCATACTGAGGCACCAATGGACATCAGTGTCTAATAATACAGTTAAAGAAACAGCAATAGTGTCCAGCATTTCCTTGAAAGTGCTGACGTATTACTTTCCATAATGTTGGGGAATGATGATGCTGATCAGCATAAACTATTGCTAAAATTATGAACTCTAGTTTTGCATGAACTTTCTATTAGAGAACTGTATCTCCCACTGAGCCATGCAAAGGTTCCATATTAGCTGGAAATTCCCTAAAAGCTTTTTGGGATAGGTTTACACAAGATAATTTAATATTGGTCCATTGAAAATCTTTTTTAAAATTATTTTTTCCCATATTTGTGCTGCTCCAGATCTTCCCATTTTATTCTATTGCTATTCCACCTGTGTACTCCCATGAGGGCAGGCTGGCCTCGTATGTGTGATAGTTATGCTGCTGACATGTAGACACAGGAGATAGATATAAAAAAAATTCTATTCGTCCCACAAGCTCTTCCCACTAGCTCCAAATTATAATGAGGCACCTAGAAAGACACCAGCATGGATGCAAAGAGTAAAGTGAACTTGACTGAATTATGTATAAATTAATCCACTAAAAAAGAAAAAAAAAGTTCCCAGGAAGCAAAAATTTAGTGATGTAGAGTAGAATTTAAAATTGAACATGAGTACTAGGATAAGATTTATGTATTCATGTGACTGGCTTTTGAAACAAAAATTGACATTTAATTATTCTGTCACTTATAATTCCAGTCCATATTGTGTTAGTTGATCTAGCAGTCTTGTATCTGCAACTTTTAGCATATTATCCCTCCACAATAATTGTGATACTCTTAGTCTACTAAACAGTGTAAAAATTTTGCAGCTGTTTTAAAAAGCTGCCTTGAAAATTCACAGTATAAGGAAAATATGGTAACAGTAAAGTCAGTAAAATGAGAAAAAAAAAATAGGCATTGAAATTTTGTCACATTAACCTTGCACTACAGGTTTTAAATAGTAAAAATCAGACATTTTCCGAAAATCATGAATTACTTATTTTCATAAAATCCTAAAATATTTGACCTAAAATAATGTTGGGGGTGAAAGGAAAAAAAAATATAACTCCTGTGAAAGTAAGGATTTTTACTGTTATTTTACAAATATTCTACATAAATAAACTATAGGGGTCACAAATATACTCGGGATCAATTTTGGACTGTATTGGGAAACTGGATTTTAGATTTGAATTAGCACGCCTTTTATATCTTGATGATTACACTCATGGCAATGTGTTGTAACCATAAAAGATATACTGACCTTTTCATTGCAGTAAACTTTGTGATATTTTATTTTGATATTTCATGATATTTTATCATGAAACTCACTTTAAATTTGGATTTTATATTTGCAGATTAAAAGCCCAATGAGAATTAAAATGGGATTGAACTGTATGCAAAACAGAACTGAATGCTGCTGTTCTGCCTGAAAGCTTTTAAAAGAGAAGTTTATGTACCTAAGTAGCATCAGGTCTTCTACAATTATGATGGCTTGTTCAATGGCCAGAAAGGCAAAGAGACTTTTGGAGGAATAGGCAATTCATTTGAGCTGAACATACCAGTTTGCTACTAAAGAACATCATCAGTTCCTCAAGGGGGAAACATTTCAACAGGGGAAAAGTGGAATCGAGTTTTAATATTGACTGTTAGAAAATGCCATATACAATTTGTCAATGCCACATACAAATTTGTTTTATGAAATCAATGTGTATTATTAACCTCTGAGACCACGCTCAGAAAATCTCCCATACACCCAAAAAGGTGTCTGGCAGTTTTAAAACCAACTCACAGAGTAGTCATTTAGAGCTTTCAAGAACCATAGTAATGTGTCAAATGCACCACTAAAAAACTGCAAATATCTAGGTTGGCAGAACTCAGATGGGTTGTCAACTGCACCTGTTTCAGACTGGATCTGAAAGGCAGCCACAGCTACAAGCTACAGTTTCTAAACCAGGATGCACTTGTACTGGCAGAGCTTTTTTGATGTAGCTTTTTTAGTTTGTTAGTTTTTCTTCATTATCGGTTTTATAGTCCCAATATTAACATGCAGAAAGAGGTGATTACCTGATCTGACTTTGGTAGTCTATTTATAAAATCTGGGTTCACAGTGATTGTAGTGTCAATCCTTTATGTACTGAAAAATGTACTCCCCAGGAGGAATTCAGCAGAACCCACAGCGTTATTCTTCGGAATTTCAGAGAATGTTTATCAGATATGTCCTTGTTCTCCCCAGGTGAAACATCTGCATTTTGCGGAACAGTTTGTATGGAAACCTGTATTCCCAGGCTGTTGGGAATGTAAGATGCTGAGAGGTTGAAATGTGTCAACACAGTTCTGCCTGTAAATGAAATCAATGTCCATCCTTTTCCTTCTTTTAGATTGCTTTAGCAAGGTGTTGATTAAACTATGATGAAGACTGCTGTTGCAATTAACACTAAATGAGATTTGTTAATTGGCTTTTTTTGAAGTAAACAAGGGTTTTTCTTCTGCTACCTTCTGTGCCCCTTCTGAATTGATATGTGGAGTGAACAGAGTGAAAATTGACTGCAGAGAGAGTGACACTTCAAAATACAATCTGTTTAATTGCTACAACTACAGCTGAAATTAGAATTTAAATAAACATCATTTAAACATGTTTTCACTTTTGTTGAAGCCTATAGATATCCAATATGTCAGTAGTGCAATTTCTTTTTATTGTTTATTAATTAGTTTGATTAAATTTGATATATGGCTTTAAAAAAATACAACAACAAAAAAGAATCCCCAACCCAAAAGCGTACCCAAAAGATATACATGATCTTTCCAGGAGAGGAATGCAGAATACTTATCTAAAACTTCCGCCACATAGGAAAGCATATTCTTTTTGTTTTTGACTTTGATATTTCAATAGCTTGCTGAAAATGAGGGAACTGCACAAACTGTAGGAGGAAAAATCACACCATTTGTTCAAGATGGTAGAAAAATAGCCCGCTTTCAGGGAGAGATGAAAAAAAAAAGTTGTTCTCAGAATGCAGTATCTGCAGAACTTTTGGAACCCAGTCTTACAAAGGCTTATATTAAAATTCATATGAATCTGTCTTCTCTTTGAGGAACCATGGCCTCAAGGGTAAACAACGTAAGAGACATTGATGCTAAAAGCATGATGTTCTGGCAGCTGACCGGCAGAACCAAATATGTAAACCTGTGTTAGGCGACTAGACTTTTTATACTTTGCATTGAATAGATATATACAGTGTTAGAAGGCTGGTCGAAAATATGAACTTCCAGAGAAATACATAAAGGCAAGATCCCTGTGGAGAAGTGTGGTTAGGACTTCTCAAAAGAAAAAAGGATATGATTAAGGTATCAAGGGACTGTTTCCCAAATGTCTGAGACAGGAGAGGCCACAGAAGGATATAAGGGGGGCATTTAAGGGCAAATATTCAAGTTCTGTCACCTGACAGGTCTGTTGTCATGTATGAAGATATTTTGGGCCAGGAATGGAAAAATAAAAAGGTGAGGTTTTGACTTTGCAATGTAATTATGAAGGCCCTTCCCAATATAATGGACTTTTGTATTTATATTGCTTTTCCTAAGGCTGTTATGTAGCTATATTATCAGTGAAATAAACTGAAATGATCCTGGGAAGCAGAGCTGTGAAGCCAGAACTTGGCAGTTTTGGGAGAAATTTTAACTACTGGGCCACTCTATCATGTTATCTCCTGCAGTCTCACTTAATATTATCATCAGTGTCTCTTTTCATGCAGTAATCCAACTTCTGCCTACCTGGTATGCTGTTTGGTGCACAGTCCTGGAAGAAACTGAGATTTAAATTCCACTAGGGACAGGAGAAGAGTTTTCTCTCTGAGTTAGTCCTGAAAGGCTTGGTGGAGCCAAGCCATTCTACCCATGGTGGAATTCATTTCATTAAACAAACACTTAGATATCCAGTCTGGATTCAAGCTTCCACTGCAGAAAAATTCAGGACTTCCCCTTAAGCAAGTGTATGCCCAAAGCACACGAGATGCTTTGGTTTATGTAGATGAGTCTCTTTTTCAAAGTAGCTACATTTTAAATATAAGATACACATGACAGCATGTTGTGAAGTGTCCCAGTCAGGTGTCTATGCATCTGAGATGCTCTGGAGATGCCAAATGAGTTAGGCCTTTAAAGGAGATCAAGTAGCTAGGGTAAATTTACATATGACAAGAGAAAGCCTCCCCTAATAGGAGGTGATAGAAGTGTGAACTTATCCACAACAGGCATCTTCTCTAAATTTTATGATTGGTATCATAATTCTGGGATAAGGTGATTAGAGTGTTGTTTGTTTGAATCTCTTTTCAATTAGTCATCATATTAAATTTAATACAGAATTAAATTTTAACTACATTTGTTTCTTTAATAAGAGACTTTCTTCACACTTTTCTTGATTTTTAAGAGAGGATCATGTCACAGCCTAATTACTACTTTGGCGATGGCAATAAAAAGGGAGATTTTACTGAATAACAGGAGTATTTTAATCTGATCAAATGTGTTTAAAGCCTTCACAGCTGTTTAAATATATTTTTAAATACCTCTTTCCAAAGTAAATGCGGGAAAGACACTGCCTCTGTTGCTTCTGAATTGCCACAGTCTGGAATAAACATGCAAGAAAAGCACGCAAGGAAGCAAGCAAGAAAATTCAAAGTGAAAACTAAAACAAGAATAGCACCACATAAAATTTCACTATTAGACCAGTTCTGTCAGTGTTTTCCTGCGCAAAGGTAAATTTCAATAAGGAGGTAATTTTTTTTAAAACTTTTTTTTCTCTATTTTTATGTTAATTATGTTAATTGGATGCTTCTCATTTATAAGCATCCAGCCGTTTGCATTGGATTGGTTCCCAAATAGTTTGAGATACAGTGACAGAATTTTTTTTTTCTACGTTGTAAAGAGAATACCACTTCAGTAATATGTGTGAACTCTAAGGAAGAAAGTAAAAAAAAAAAAAAAAAAAAAAAGTAGGATTTTGTCTGAACCATCCTTATTCTGAAGTCCTTTAAATGTTTCTAAAACCTTGTAAGACAAAGTCACTCCTGCTGGTTTCTGATGGTATCCTGACCGTTCCACATAATGGAACTTCTTTAAACACAGGACCTGTCACTCTAGAATGGTCTAAATTATTAGATAAAGGCCAATTTTAGATCTGAATTTTATTAAGATATTCTGAATTAATTTCAGAGATAATGTAACAGTAGTAAACCAGATTATAATCCTGGAGAACCTGATTATAATCCAATTCTGTAGGGGAGACAATGTATCTGAAAAATTCTGAATAGTTAACTACTGTTAAAAGAAGACAGTAGTTTAGATCTTTCAAAATTTAAGCATCATCACTTTTTAACTCTCTTGCTAATTAATGCCTTAAATATTCAGAGGACTGGATATTTAAACTTTAATGATACTTAATTCCAGTGATATTACAAGAAATGACCTCTAGGATGCTCTTTTTGGAAGATGGAAGAATACTTTTTCTTGATGTTAAAGATTCAAAGTTACATCAAATGGCTAATCCTTAGAATTGTATAAGCAATATGCAGTCAAATAATAGTATAGAGAATTAGAAATGATAACACATATAACCTTTGAAATATAGATAGTATTAATCTTTTGTTCGTTTTGTTAGTTTGCATTACTTATCAAATTTGAAATTTTTCCCCCAAAAAATAGTCTCCCAAATGCCTTCCCACTCCTCCTCAGAACATTATTGATAACAAGAGTGGAAGAATTAGTGTGTAGGCTTGTTGCATGTGTTTTTATTTTATTTTATTATAAAAGTACTAGGTCAGGGACAAAAAAAAAAAGATTGTGAAGTGACAACTTATAAGGAGAAAGGGCAAAGCAGTAAGGTTTTTTTGCAACCAAAATATTAATTCATTGCAAAATGGGCTAAGAATGCTACTAAGACTATAAGAACAATACCAACAGCTACATAACAATGATCTCAATTAATATTTAAAACTATTTTTTTATGAAAATTGGTATGGAAGGGAATAGCTTCAACAGCTTCAAAAATATTTACTTGATATTGCAAAATAAGTAACAACTTCTCAAAGATCAATACTATTAGCACACTGTGTTCCTTTTCTACCATTCCTATTTTAATACATTTCCAAAATTCTTCAATGGGCTTTTCCTGTGAATCTGCAAAGAAAAATACAAGAAGCCACAATCAGGATAATTTTATTAGACAGCAGATTTGTTCTGAATTAGACGTCACATTTTATTATCGCCTAGCTTTCAACTTTCATAGAATCATAGAATCATTAAGGTTGGCAGAGATCTCTAGATATCATCTAGTCCAACCCCCTTGTACACGCAGGGTCACCTAGAGCACGTGGCACAGGACCATATCCAAGTGGGCTTTGAAGATCTCCAGAAGAGGAGGTTCCACATCCTCTCTTGGCAACCTGTTCCAGTGCTCTGTCACCCTCACTGTCAAGAAATTTTTCCTTAAATTCCTGTGGAAATTTTGGTGTTTCAGTTTGTGGCCATTTCCTCTAGTTCTATCAGTGACCACCACTGAAAAAACACCAGCCCCATCCTCTTCACTCCCTCCCTTGAGGGAGAGAGAGTACAAAGCCCTCCCTTGAGGGAGACTTGTATACACTCCCCTGTATTTATATACACTGATCAGGTCCCCTCTCAGCCTTCTCTTCTTCAAGACATTAAAGTAAGGTTGGAGCCTTACTTTAATTTGAAGAAAATGCAGAAAATTTCATTTTCCTCACATCTCACACAAGTGTTATTTGTTCTATACTAAAGCTGAAGAAATGAAAATACAGAGCTCTGAAATGAAAATACAGAGCTTTGAAATGAACAACAACAAAAAACTACTAAAATCCAGATATTATGTAAATCTATATATAAGGAAGGTGAACCATTTGCTATAGTTTTAAAGCATTAGGAGGCAATGAAATAGAGGCAATATTGTTTTCATATATGATTATTTATTTAAATGTTTACATCATTTCTCTTATTCATCATTAAAGAAGCGGCTATCAGATGTGCTGACTATACTGAGATCAGAAGAGATAGCAAGGTGAAAAGTGCCAAGGGTATTAAAATAAAATGTCATTGTTTTAGGCATGAAGATGATCCTGTTAGCTACAATTATGCATTGAGAGCACCATATGCTACTCTCAGGTTACTGAAAATTCTTCTGACTAAAGTGAAACTATATTTTTTTCTTTTTTAAATTTTTATTATTGATGAAATTTTGGCTTATTATGTTTAGGTGTATTATCCAGGGAGTGTTATGAATACAAAATCCATAACAACTAGAAGATGAAACAAGATGTTCCATGGTACAGAACAAAGCACTATTCATTAATTTGAGCCATTTTAAATGTAGATAAGCAAATGTTAGGATATTTTGTAGCACCAGGACTTGCAGATTTATTTCAAGATTCTTATTATAGCACAGGCCTTTACAAATAGGTTGTATTATCAAGACAAAATGACTGAACACTGCAGTTTGATCTGAAGCTGAGATTTCCTTGAACCCTGAAATAATATTGTTCTCTGTGACCAGTTGAAAAGCACTATTTCTGCTGAAAATTGATATTTTTTGTGTATGCTAATACACAAAATTCCCGGGGCCTTGTTTCAAATATATTAGTGGCATTTCTAATATGTAGGTAATTTTAGAAAGTTGCACTTTTATTTTTAAAATAAGAACTTTTGAAGCAAGAAATTCAACTACTTCAGTGAGAAAGCAAATAATGAGAATTATCAGCACTGGTACTTAACACTGTCACGTTATGCTTTTTTTCCCTTAAGATAATAATAGGACCATCTGCAACTGATTCCTTCAGGGACCCTTAACTACTAGTTAGTTGTACTTGATTTATTCTGTGGCATGAGACCATGATCAAATACATGGTGTACATATTCAAGAGACAATCACAACAGAGTGCATCATTAATCTATCCTTTCAGTGTTTGTTACCAAAATAATCCCTGATGTTGTGTAGGAAGATAAGAAACATTTCCACAAGTCAACACTTGTGTGTAATATGCTCAAATAGCAGTTTGTTCTTTCACCATGCCAGTAAATGGTTACCCTGCAGCACGACAGATTCAAGCTGAATCCTATCTAATGAAATGTAGGCATTTTAGAATTTAGCAGTGTTCTCTTCCTTTTTAGAGTGAATTCTTTATGTTCTTGTATTCAGTGAATTATCAAAACAAGTTACATAATATTATTTTATATATGTAAAAGGAGTCTGCCTGCTCACATCAGTGATGCAGTCTCTTTTTTCCTTCATATTCCTCTCCATGCAGTTTTACTCCCTATATTTCCATTTTTGTTAATGTTTTTTGTAGGCCACTAGTCTTTCTTTTAAATTGTGATTTCTATTTCTTTACTTTCTGTTTTCAAAGCTTGTTTTTTTTTTTAACAGTATGACTGCAGTGACACAGAAGAAATCAGTAAGCAGAGTATTTGAAGCAAAACATATATGTTAATACTAATCATGGACCATCAGCAAGGGCTATACCATAGCAAATCAACATATTTCCTAATTATTTTGTTCTAATTCTCACATTCTAACTTCAGAAACAAACTTACAGTGCCACGATAGATTTTTTATATATACTTGCACAATATTTCTTTTCTCAAAGCCACATGCACTTTTTTTTTTTTTCTTAATTTAATGATGCCTGGAAGATTGTGCAGTCTGAGTTATGAGTACAGAATTCATAACATGGTAACATCTCTAACCCCCTAAGTGCCCTGCCTGTAATACCTTCACGGTCATCTTTCTTCTCTGTCCCAAGATAATAATAGCTTTCTATTATGATCCAAATGGGAGGACAGATGAAGAGAAGATTTCTTCAACTGTTTAACTTTGTGACTTTGGGGAATTCACTGAAGCAACTCCTCTGAATGTTAACAAATTACCCTATGAACTACTGCAAATCTAAAATACTATTCAGACTCCGCATTAGATTGCCAGGAGTCCCATTAAGTACAGAGTAGGCATTCTTTACATTATAGCAGTATTTGCAGTACATGAAGTTGTTTAAAAAGCCTTAGAAACAGAGAACAAAATATATCTCCATAGTGTTTCCTTGAAATCATCACTGACGATTTCATTCAAAAATACATAGTCTGGGGTCTTCAAAGTCAATAACTATCTGGCCTTTTTATAATTTTATTAATTAATTATTCTTTATTAACTACTAATAGAAACTTATAGGAAAGCAATCACATTGTTTTTGGAATCTGAATATATCGTACAGTCAATGTTCTATAAAGAGCATTTGCACTTAGACAAACTTTCCATTTGAAGAATATAGAACACAGCAGTAAATACTGTGAACACTTTGAGATAGACTGAGTCTAGAAGATTTTATTTTTTGCTAACACTACTTACTTAAAGAAAGAAAAAAGAAATTTTTTTAAAAATCTGTCTTATCTAGAACATGGTAACTCCAGTTATGCATAAAAGCATAATGAAAGCAAAAATGGCTGTTGGAAGAAATATGATTCAGTTTTGCAAAAATGTCATCTAGCATTGATAGTATGAAAGTGAAAAAGGATCTGTAATCTTGAAGTGGTATGAATACAGCTGTCAGGTGTAACTGAGAGGCTGGGATGAGATACCACCTTCTGGAAGGTAGCATACTATACATATGGAATGAAGATATATAAGTATCATTAAAGATAATGAATAGAAGAATATTTTATTCAAAGGACATCTACTTGGAAGTTACAAATAGGTTATGAGTGAATTTCTTTTCCTAGAAAGGTTATTTGTTGTTGTTATTTTGCATTTTTTTAATAAAATATTTTCTTGTAGGATTGAGAAAGAAATTCAGAAATCTGTCAAGATAACAGTGTAGAGAAGCTAATTATTACAATACCTTCATTTGATTTGTAAGCTTCATGATAAACTCAAATTGACAGCAGGGCCTTGAATCTGGTTTTCCCACAAGCACAGAGGATATTCTAAACACTGGCTTACTTTTAAACCAGGGATGATACCTTGGAATTGGTACTACAGCTGGTACTGGCATTCCAGATATACTAAGCTAATTCCTAAACATTTCAATTGTACTGAATTGTCTGTGCATTTTCTACACTGAAACTTTGTTTAAAAGGATGAATACATTAGCCTTAGTTCCTAACTGCAACTTGCACGAAAGGATAGTCATGGATCAATGGTTCCAATGAAACAAAACAAAACTGATACTGTGGTATCAAAACTGATACTCTTGGTGATACTGTGCAGCCTCAAAGACTCGCTGTGCAAACACAAAAGTCTGCCTACTAACCAACTAGGAAAGTGTCACGTGGAAATGGTGCGCCCAAACCTATGCACAAAATTTAATAGTCCATTTAATAATCAGACTACTGGCTGCAATTAACTGGAGTCAGGTTAGAATTTCACATTGCCTAAATGATGAATACATCAACTGGATAAGTGATGAAAGAAATGCAGAGGAGTATGCCCTGAGATATTTCAGAGGATTCTTCAGACTGATAATATGTCTCATAATCACTGTATTTGATTTTGCTTTGTTTCATCTTTTCCAGGGAGTATGATGGAGTTGAATATTCACCCACGTTCATTCGTCAACAAATGTCTTAATAAAATTTTCATTTCAAAGAGAAAACCTGAAAACAAATAATAGACATATTCTCAAGAAAGCCAAAGAAATCTAGGTTAGAATTATTCTAAATGTCAGTTGAAATCTTTGATACAAGACTGTACAGGTCTCAAAAGATGAAAAGGAAATAGATTTTTTCCTAAATTCCTGAAGTGTGAATGATGTCACTGGAATGTCAGAGGCTAATTTCAGTGGAATCTTATTAAGATTGCAGAATTTGTCCTATCTTTCATCTCTGTATTTCATCTTATACCAAGCATCAAGTATGCTGCATTATATACCATGCATCAAACATCAAGTATGTTCAGGCTTCATAACATTTTGTAATACTTAATTCCATGTATATTTTGAACAATTAATTAAATCTATGATTAGTTCAAAATCAATTAGGGAGGAGAGCTGCACACTGATTGCTTCTTGTATCCTAGAACTATATTGGCTCTCTAATTACTTATGGTTGTTTTGTACACTTAATATGAGAAAATACAAAATTACACCCTAATTACAACCTGTGTGTACTTCCACACAGATGACCACAATATAGTAGTGGCTCATTAAGACATTCAGGGACCTGTTGGTTTGTCAGATTTTGTAACAACTTAAAAAGAAAAAGCACCACTAAGAATTTGTTAATCTATCTATCTTTTCAGGTAAGAAACACATTCTTTCTGAGAGGTCTTCTGTTTTGCCTGTTACTGATGACTTCTCATTTCAAATAACATAAATAAATAAATTAGCTGTGAAATGAGAGAAGCATTTGGAATATATTCATCTGATTTTATGTATATACAAAAAAACATTAAGTAGAAATTGGATCCGATACTGGTAAAGACAATGAATCACTGATTTGAATGCCAAGCAGTTAAAGCTTATGCATTGATAAAAAGTATAGGTGTTAATCACTTCTGTGTGTAAAATAACTCATTTGTGAAATACTGAAGCTCTCAGTTTTGGAATTAAACAGTCTGAGTGAGATCTTTGGCATGCATTGTGTGTACTCCACCCTATTGTCTAGGATCCCTGTCAAAAAATAAAAATAAAAATAAAAAATTAAGCAGTATCAACATTCTCACAGGACAAGGGCAGAACACCAGGCAACATGATATTTTAAAGTTCAATTTATTAAGTTTACCAAGTAAGGAATAGACTGTGTCTGGGAAAGCTTTGCCCACTGGGGCACATGCACACTAATACATTCAGTTGTACTTCTCTCCGACCTCTCCCAGTCACCATTTCAGTGGTGTTGCAGTTCAAAAGTCATGGCAGGGGGAGAGAAGGAGATATCAAGTACTGTGTTAGCTATATGCAAGACTCTGGCAGTATTGGGTTTATGAACAGTCTGCTGGCCATAGGTCCTATCACCTTCCTAGGAACAAACTGAGTTCACGAATAGCATGATCAACTATAGGCCCATCTCTGGCATTATTGGATTCATGAACAGTCTGCCGACTGTAGGTCTGATTGCCTTCCAAACAAGTAGTTGAGTTCACAAATAGCATGATTTATTCAAATGCAACATTTACAAAGCAGATGTCAGATGTCAGTACAGGAAATTCTCTACTACAGCGTGGAATTTTTAGCTAGCTCTGATGTACAAATGTGCAATCATCACTCACCCTAGAAGACGAGAGAGGGCTCTCAGTCTCAAGTCTCCTCAGGCGACGTCCCAACCCCAGGGGAGGAAAGGGGGATCAACCCATCAACTGATCCAAAATTTACGATGGAATCTTCCCTCCTCCTTCTTTCCTCTTTAGTTCACCTTTTATACTTTTTCTCTACATCCAGGTGGAACTTGAGTGACAATATTGTTACTGATTGATGAAAAAGTCTCTCTCTCTCACTTAAAGATATAGTCAATCAAAAATCTAGAGTGCATGCTCAGTGAGGAGTGGTCATACCTCAGAGGCGGGTAACTTTTGGGATGGAGGTGTGTTTTGACATTATAATGAGCTTATAATGAGCAAAGTTCAAAAAAAGTTCATCCAAAAGGAGCGATTTGCCACCCTTGCTGGCTCAGCACCAGATATACTACCTTATATTTCCCATTGGGCAGCTACTGTGTGGCTTATCAGTGGCTCAGCACAGGGAGTGCAACAGAGTTTGGCCGCGGTGTCTTCACTCTGCTCCACCCTCCATTACTCCTCTTCGCAGCTGCAAGGAGGGCAGATTGTGCTGCCTAGGGAACCTAGGGAACCTTTCATGCACATCACTAATTAGATGACGAGGCATTTGGCTATTTATTGAACCTTGCAATTGCAAGGCACCTCTTGTAGCTTTTAGGTGGCCTGTCCACCGAGTCCATATATACCAGCCATCCTGGAAGTGGCAACTGCGTATCACCCCAACAAAGTTTCTGTAATGCCAAAACTTCTGTTAGTTTTTTCCTAAGTTCCCCCTTTTCAAGGAATTCTTTCACAGGTAACACAGCCAAACAAGGCAGCGCTTGTCACCCGCTGGACGCAGTGTTGTACATCAGCTGGTATGTTATTGTTCACCCTGGGGCTTTGCTGCTGTGTAGAGAAAGGCTCTTCCCTTACCACTCCACTGTCTGTATTAGCAGGAGGTTTTATAGCCAGTTGGTAGCACAGGCCATTAATAAAATCAGTTTGTGACCTGAGACCGGTTACCCTGGACTTCCCTGTACTTTCAGCCTTTGTTCCCAGTTGTTGGCCCTTAGCCTCTGACAAAGCTCTTTGCACTCATGGCTTGTTGCATTGTTGAGTCGGTCACAGATCATCATTGCACACCTCTTGATCAAGGCAACTTGTGATGCTCTGATTAGAGGTCTCAGTGGTGACCTGTGAGGAAGGGCACTATTAACTAACATAATTGGACTTTGTATTCTTGATCATTATCTTCTGTGCCTGGGACCTGTCTGATAATCCACTCATCCAAACCATGTCTCCTGCTTAGCTAACTCCCCCAAAAACTCTTTAATAGAATAGTAGAGCAATTAAAAGTTGCCAAACTAAGATTCTCCAGATATGCAGAGGGTAATTGTGGTGGAATGACCAGCTGGATAGATGAGGGGAGAGCAGTGGATGTCTTCTATCTCGACTTCACCAAGGCTTTTGACACCGTCCCTCACAACATCCTCCTGGGAAAGCTCCAGAAATGTGGGATAGGTGAGTGCACAGTGAGGTGGATTAAGAACTGGCTGGATGGCAGAGCTCAGAGGGTGGTGATCAGTGGTGCAGAGTCTAGTTGGAGGCCTGTAGCTAGCGGTGTCCTCCAGGGGTCAGTCCTTGGTCAAGTCCCGTTCAATTTATTCATTAATGACCTGGATGAAGGCACAGAGTGCTCCCTTAGCGAGTTTGCTGATGATATGAAACTGGGAGCAAGTTGACCATGAGGCAGCAGTGTGCCCTTATGGCCAAGAAGGCAAATGGGATCCTGGGGTGCGTTAAGAAGAGTGTCTCCAGGAGGTCGAAGGAGGTGATCCTGCCCCTCTACTCAGCACAGGGCTACAAGGATGATCAGAGGCCTGGAACATCTGCACTATGAGGAAAGTCATATAGCTTGAGTACCATGTAAAACTTTTGCAAACTGCTGAAGCATGTTCCCTCCCTTACTACATTTAATTTTTCTTCAAGCCATACACCTGTCAAGTTGAAAATCAATACAGAAAGGACAACAGGATGTGAAGGCAGGAGCAGCATAGCAGTTTACTAAGCTTTCTTGAAGTTAAATAATCTTTCAAGGAACTGACCGTTAACTACTTTTCAGCACTGTGGGTAAAAAAAGTGCACTATGCATAAATCATATCTACAACTCACATGTAGGTCCAGTTCTATGGAGAGTTATGGACTAGTTATAAAAGTATAAATTTCATGTAAAATTCATTGAGTCTGACCATGTAGGTACAGATAACATGTCTGCAGGGTGAAGCTTAAATGTCTGTTAAAATGGATATTATATTAAAAAAGAACTATGCTCTTTGGAATTAAACTCGTCAGCTTTCTCAAAACATACAAGAAAGATCAGGTCAGTCACTTCTATGGTTATGCTTTAAACTTGGCTTTAAACTATGTTTTAGAATTATTTACTGCTGAGAAAAACACATCTATAGTATCCAAGGATAGAGGTAGCAACCTGAGACAACATGGGCATGTTGTAATTTTCTGTCTGTCATCTGTGGCCATTTTAGGATCTCAACATTTCTCCTATAAAAGAGGAAAATATCCTAGGTAATTGTTCCAAAAAAAACAAACCCAAACAAACAAACAAAAACAACAAAGATCCAACTTTATCATCATTTTTCAGACATCCATAACAAAATCAAGTCTTGTTCCTGAGACAAGCTGTGTCATTACAAAGCAGAATGGAGGAGCAGGGAGGGGCCTTCAGTGCTGGAAAGACATGGCCAAATTGGATTGTGATAAGTGGAGGGTTCCCAAGGTGGTTTGGGCTGAAGCATTTGCCCAATGAGGAGAGGCTTGGGTTGCTGGGCTTGCTCAGTCTGGAAAGTGATAGTTTTGGGGGCACTGAACAGTCCCCCAGGGCCTACAAGGGGTCATAATGAAGAGGAAGGTAAACTCATGAAGAGGAAGTGTGATGGGAGGAAGATACTCAATAAGCAGAAGTTGGAAGGAGATTCAGGCAGGATATACGAAAAAAAGCTTTCTATTGTGACGATAACTGAGCATAGACGCATAGAATCATTAAGATTGGAAGGGACCTTTAGAGATCATCTAGTCTAACCCTCCTGCACATGCAGAATCACTTAGAGCATTTTACACAGGATTGCATCCAAGTGTGTTTTGAAGATCTCCAGAGAAGGAGATTCCACATCCTCTCTGGGCAGCCTGTTCCAGTGCTGTGTCACCCTCACTGTCAAGGAATTTTTCCTTAAGTTACTGTGGAACTTTTGATGCTTCAACTTGTGGTTGTTTCCTCTTGTCCTATTGCTGGCCACCACTGAAAAGAGGCTGCCCCCATCCTCCTCACTCTTCCTCACTCATCAGGTCCCCTCTCAGCCTTCTATTCTTCAGGCTGAACAGACCCAGCCCTCTCAGCCTTTCCTCATAGGGCAGATGTTCCAGGCCCCTGATCATCCTTGTAGCCCTGTGCTGGACTCTCTCCAGCAGCTCCACATCCCTCTTGTACTGTGGAGCCCAGAACTGGACACAATACTCCAGACGTGGCCTCGCCAGGGCTGAATAGAGAGGGAGGATCACCTCCCTCGACCTGCTGGAGATGCTTTCCTTAATGTACCCCAGGGGGATACTAGCCTTCTAGGCCACAAGGCACACTGCTGCCTCATGGTAAACTCACTTTTCCAGGGATGGAGGTGAGGCTCACTGGCCTGTTGTTGCCTGGGTCCTCCTTCTTGTCGTTCTTGAAGACCAGTGTGACACTGGCTTTCTTCCAGTCCAGCATCAGAACAAGTTGGCTAGACAGGTTGTGAAATCTCCAGCTTCCAGGCAATGGAATTTTTTTTTATTTATAAAGAATATGTGTTTTCCTCTGCAGACAATCTGTTCTGTACATATTCCACCTATTTTTCCTTCTAGTGTATCAGTTTATAAAATCAAATATAGCTATATATATGCATATTTTTCCTTTTAGTGAACAGTCTGGCTGGATTTGAGAAGTATATGACTTTGAACAATTTAGGTCCATCCACTGTTGCCACAAAAATAAATTTTGTCTTCTTAGCAACTCTCAGATTAATTTGGTGGTACAGGATTAGGGTGGCTAAGATTAAATTAAGGTATTTTCAAAAGGTAGTTGCAGTATGTACTAGGTTTTATTCTGTTCAAACTCTGACAAAATATTTTATACAGTAGTGAAGTACAACCTTGCAGTAGTACTAGGAAACATTTACTCAGATGAGGTTTTGGCTCTTTAAATCTGAAATGTATAAGCACCCCAGATGCAGTGTAGATATTTATTGCCAGAACATGTAATAATTGTAAAAAGAATGTACATCTGTTGTACAATGTAACTTCCTTTTAAGCTTAATCTCATAATAAATTATTTTATGTATGTTTTCTACCTTTGAGTGTGAAATTGTCTATTAGTTTACAAACTTAAGTTGTACAGTTCTATTTCCTCTTAAAATGGAGACTAAGAAGATAAATTTCAGCAGTGAATGTACAAGCATGTTTATTTTCCAAACTTTATGCATTTTTATAGGGCGATGCATTTCATTTCACAGCTCCGAGCTTTCTGAGGTCTTTGTGACTAATACTTTGCCTTGCAGGCAAGCATTTAAACATTCATAGTGTTTTTAAAATGATGAATTAGGGAAACTTCCTGGCAAGTGCCTTTTAATCATCTAGGTCTATGCTATATACTTTTTCTTGTGTCTAATGTCAATATCAAGATATGAAGATAAAAGAAGTTTTGGCAGTCATTCTGGATTCTGAAATGGACAGATGTTGTCGAAAGAGGCGATGTGAACAATTCTTTATTTTCTTTTTTCCATACTCTGTTGCACTTACTTCAGTTGTGGTAATTTAAATGGAAATACAATGCAAGTGAATCAGCATATAAGATAAATCTCCTGCACAAGATGGTAACAGACAAATATTAGGACATTAAAGAATTATCCTTGAAGGAAAAATAATCCATTTGATCCATTAATAAGGAGAATCTGCTCTTTGATCCTTTCTCTTCCTGTTATATCTGAGAAAATCATGACAGATAACATCTTGTTGTGAAATGTGTCAGCTGTTCCAAAGCAGCAAGGAAAGCACTTATAATCATAACCTTGAAAACAAAAACGTTAGGCAGGATATAAAACAGATTAAGTACCAAAATTTCACACTTCTAAATAAAAGTTCTCAGTGCCTTCTCTCTCTCATACTATAAGGAATGTAAATGAAAAGACCATGAAAGCTGAAAATACTCTCTAATAAAAGCTAAAAGTATTATCTTATAAATTACATATAGATAATTCTTTATATATAGTAGGTATTTCATATCTATACTAAAAATAATACTTTTATATTAGGAAACAAAAATAATTCAGGATTCACCAATCAATCAGCACTGTATTTTATGAACTGTAGGCAAATTGTCAGAACAGATCAAAACTTTTCATAATCATTTCTGGTAAAAAGAAAAAAAAAAAAGCAAAAACATTTTATCTACTAGAATGTTTTATTTTTGTCATCAGACTGACCATGAATGCATATCTTACCTCTTGACTAGGAAAATCTGGCTATTAATTTTGTAATCATGAGTCACCAGTATGTAGCACCAATAGACCTGAAAGGCAGGTCCATCTCAGCCTTGGAGAGAGGCAACTAAAGGTAACAGAGGATTGCGAGGCAGAAGAGTTGCATACAGTGTAGTAGTAAGTTAATTACTGAGATGAACATTTTGTTGTCACAGTTTCCAGATGCTAACATTTTATTAGAAATGTTAAAATAACATCTTTATTATCTTTAAAATCAGTTGCTAGGAAGTAGTGTATTTTTCATTATTTTTCTCCTAATTTGAAATGAAAACAGGCTTGAAAACAAGCTAATGCGATTTCTGTTAATGCAAAATCGATGATTTTTACTGAAAAGGTTACAATTGTCTAGCTGGTAAAACAGATTAAGATTTTTTTTTCTGATTAAATTTACACTTTACCAATAAAATATACAGGAAAACTATAGTTACTTAGACTTATATTTTGTCATATATTCATGACGAGCTTCTTGAAATAGTGGAAATATGAACATACATGATTTCATCAGTATAACCAGTGCAAGTTTGGGGATCTCTAAAACATCAGTGTATTTCACCATAGAGATCCCCCACTCCCCATTTTGTCTAAGAAAAACTGGTTCACTTTCTCTTCTTTTGTGAAATAGGATACAATTTAAATTAACTTAAAAAAATGTTTCAATTGTAAATCAAACTTACTGACTTTGTACTGAAATAGATTAGGGTGCTCACATGATCCACTCAATTAGCCTCTTTATTTGGATGCTGACATCTAACCAAGCAATGGTAGTAGACAACTATGGACAAGGAGGAAGAGGCTGCTTTCAGATTAAAACACCATCACATTTATGCATACAGTCCCATGTTCTTCTTCCATCATTATAAGCTAGCAACATAACTGCTTTCTATTGAATTACTGCAGTGGTAAGTTTACTCCATGGAATGAGCATATGCGTGCTTAGAAATTGTATTGTCTTTTTCCAGAGAATATTGGTAAGATCAGCTGTGCCTATTTCATTAAAACTACAGTGGATATAAAATTAGTGTAAAACAATTTATTTCTGCAACACCTTTGTGCCTGCTTTTATGCTCCAGTTGTCTTTCAGATTACCCTGAAGACTGATAGAAAAATGTCTGTGAAATATTAGACATTCCTCAAAGCAAACTATTCACATAAAAAGTTGAATAAATAATTATCAAAAGAGTAGATTTGTATGAATAGGAACACTGAAGAATGAAAGCAAAATGTGAATATATCTAATAAGGAAACTAGGAGGGAGAAAAACACATTGAGCAGGAGTTAGTTCACTGGAAATTGCTAAAAGAATCCCAGAAAACCCTATGAGACTTAAACTGTAAAAATAATATTGGAAGATTTTCAGTTCAGGACACATAGAGAATAATAGCTCCTAACTCTTAAATGTCTTTCAAGTAATATCCAAAACCAATTTAAAAAACTGTGTTGCATGCCACCTCTGGTTAAAATCAATTGTATTTTATGCAGGTGTGGATTAAGGACACTTTAGAGCTGAAGGTTTAAGATGCATTGCATATAAGAACACAATTTAACTAGAATTTTTGTATGCTCCTTTTTATAAAGTTAAAAATATTTTAGAAATTTATGAGAATTCCATATTCTTTACTTTTGATATATTTTACAGAAAGCAAATGCAGAAAGCAGAAGACTTGGGTGTGTCCATAGTAGTGCGCATTGCTGAGGACACATATTCCTTCAGTCTGCACTAAGTGGAGTTTCATAGAAGTTAACATTTTCTTCCTCATAAGTATTAGTTTCCAGTAGTGTCCTGGGAGGAGAAAAAAATACTTATTATAGAGCCAATATTATTTAAAATTATGAGATACCATGCCAAGAAGAAAGATCTATATTAATCTCTAAAAAGAACTTCAGATCATGACTAAACTTTTGATCTCATATGGCTGTATATCTTTAATCAAAATCTTCTTGAAAACATTTAAAATGATAGCTGAGTAATTTCAGTTTGGACCAGCTATTATTTCTTCAAGTTTGACACAGCCAAGTCCATAATGGGTGTTAGAAAACAGTGATGGGGAGGCAAACTCTTCTCCATGCCAATGTCACCACTTACCCATCAGTGACAATAAAAGTTATTTCCCATTGATTTACTAGCTTGCAGTTCTAAATTTTACATATTTAAAGAAAGGAAATAAAGTTCTTTGAAGTAATCTTAAAAAATGAAGGTACGTTTCTGGTCTATGATGCTCTTACATATCAGAAAGGGTAAAGGGTCCCATATAGTTCTGGTGATTTTCTTTCAAAGTTTCTAGCAATATACTTGTAGGGTTGTTCTTTTTTTTTTTTTTTTCTTTTCTAATGAAATTTAGACAACTTATCACTTTGAGATGTGCTAGGAGGAGAACACTCTTAAGCCTTTAAGTGGCCAAACAGTTTTGCATACTTCTGTGTGTTTCTATAATTATTTCTTTTATTACTTATTTATTTGCCTCACCTTTTCTTTATGTTGCATACGGGATTCGTTTAATTTCCTTTTTCATAAATCATAGGAAAGAAGCAACATTTTTATCTGTAGGGAAGACATCACAGTTCAAAACATATGGTAATAATTCAACAAAGCTGATGCTTTTTGGTATGTGGTCGCTTTGTAACTTGATTAATGATCTATTTCTTGGACTGAACTGCAACTGAAGAGCTAAGTAGGTCATCATCTGGAAGAGTGCAAGTCTTCTCAGACATGCAGGAAAATGCCCTATTTAGCTTAGTTTTTAGCTTAGTTTAAATCTACTAATTTAGACCCATTTTGTAGCTTACATACTAAACCAAAATGCTAAACAAAGTACATAAACTCCTCTTTCAGAAAGGTCTTGTGGGGTTTCAAAATATAAAGGAAAAAAAAAAAGACATAAGGAAGTGTGTCTAGGCAGAGTGGGTTGAGCAGTTTTCGGCTATCTTGACTTCAGCATTTTTCCACAAGTCATCTGAAGCATTTTCCTGTACAGCACAGATCAATATAGTGAATTATATCAAGCGGGGAAGCAATTCTGTTCCAAGGGAGCAGTCACTAGTTGCGTATTTTATGATGCATTTTCTGGATATATTCAGCAAGCTCTGAGAATATATGTGCTAGATACTAAAGAAAGGAGACAGAAACACAGCTCCAGGACTCTGTGGAACAAATATTCAAAACTGATATGCTTGACAGCACAGAAGGCAACCTAGGTATGAAACCAACCCTAAATTTCTGCAAGTGACTATTTTGCTCTCCCCCTAGTTATGAGTTGTTTATTCCCACCCTTGCCTTCATATTGAAACATCAGCCTTCAAGAGATTGAAGTTCCTCTGAAGACAGTGACTCAGTAGTATCACGATTTTGCATTTAGTTTTTATTTAAGAAAATAAATGTTTTCAGGGAGTTGGTGAAGCATTACTAATCTGTTCTCAGGGAAGCTATGCAGTGACTGGGCTGGAAAACTCAAGTTTATTTTCTTGCCTTGTAGATCGTTCTTTCAATCAGCTAAATTTTTTTTCGTGAAGTTTTTTTGTACATTAATGCTTATAATTTACTTATTCTACCGAAAATTGAAAGGACTCAAGTCCTGTAGAACCTGATATCCATTACTAACAAGAGAAAAAAAAAATAGTGGCTTGTCTTGGTTTATCAAGAATTGGTCAAATAATTAGTTGTTCATTCTGGGTAATTATCTCTCTGCTCAGATTGCTAGCCAAGCCAAAATCCATGACTGAACAGAGTTAAGGCCATTGCTTGCCACTCGCCAACCAATACTCTTTTTATGCATATGAGCCATTGACTTTACAACAGTACTTACTGTTTTTTTTATTCTGTCATTTCCTTCATGGTGTTAGACTTAATTTGTTGCACTGATTATGTTCCCACATACCCTGTGATTCATCCTATTGCATTTCCTAAATCTTTATCATAGAATCTGTATTCTGAATCAATTGAAAGACTATTAGCAAAATATACTCAAGGTTAAAAGCAGGTTGTGTGCTGTCTAATGGCGGTCTTTAGCACTCGCAGTAGAATTGAGGAACAAAGGTTAAATAGACCTGTATTAATTATTAGACAATATTCCAAACATTTCTCTAGCAAAAAAAAAAAAAAACACACAGCTGTTCTAGGAATCAAAAAGAAAAAAAAAAGTGGATCATTCAGGACTGTATCTAAATACACAATCTAATGTCTCTCTATATATTTATGTATACATACATGCACATACATGTAATATACATACAAAAATAATGAGTTCTGAAGCATAATTATAATTATTTATTTGTATTACATTAGTACCTCAGACCCCCTGTGTAATACTTATTCTGTATTTTACTAAGTTCTGTAAGAACAATTCAAAGCAGCAGTGACTGCCTAAGAGACCTTTTCAATCTTATCTTTTCATACAGTAGTTGACTGTCAATTATTCAGAACGTCATTTCAAAGGCACTTCGCTCTTCCATGATTTACATCCACAGTAGGAAAATGTAAACAGCATGACAAGATTTGTGAGGAAGAGGGCAGAATCAGAACTGGCAAATAATGTAGCTGTTCTAGTATATCATATACCATGCAAATATACCCATTCACAGACATTTTTTGACCTAGACCATTCTGTTAGTTGTGTTTTTTTTTTCCCCAAAAATGAATGCTCCCATTGAAAGAAAGAGAAAAGAAGACCATAGTATGGCCTTCTGTATGAAGAAAGAAAAAAAAAAAAGTGCTAAGTTTCTAATTATTAGCAAAATTCAAGAGCTGACTGCAACTTCCATTTGGAACTTGAAATTTGACGTGAGCAGAAAATGACAATTTGTTGAATCTTAAAAGAAAATGAAATAACTATTTATAACTTAAAAACAATATTTAATACAGAATGGAAGCACTATCAGGTATATATTTAACAAGATACATGCCAGCACAACTCAATTATAGCATAACTACAATTAACAGATTAATCTCCTATACCACCTCAGTCACAAAAATATGATATGTTCACTGCTTGAACAGCATCGTGTGAGTAAGCTCTAATCAGGAAATTCCCATGAAAACTTTCTGCATTAAATCACCCCAAAAATGTTGAATATGTTTTGGAGAATTCAGTCTATTTCTATTGATTTAGATTTTCCTGAAATGGAGGAATAAGATTTTAAAGGTCAGTATAAATTAGGCTCAGGCATTCTGGAGAACAAGTTCAGTTTCTGAATGACTTACACAATATATTTTCTTAGTTGTTCTTCATTAGTTGTTATAGCTGAAGCTATTTTTCAAGATATCTTCAAGACTGAGTGACAATCAACAAGAGTACAGTGATATAACAAGTTGAAAAAATATACGCTTCTCAAAGGAGCTTGTAACTATCATGCCAAACAGAGGTGAAAAATGAACTAGCTACTTAAAAGTATCGATCAAGTCTTCCTGGAGAAGGTACACATTGCTACATATTTGTGGAATGGATAATTCCATTAAATATATATATATATATAAAACCAAATCCAGCATCAACTCTTTCTCTAGAGAAAGGGTTCATTAAAACAGACAAACAATCCATATTGCCTTAATGTTTTAACAAATGTCTTACATATCCTTTATACAAAAGATTTTCTGGGAACTAGCAAAATGGTACTATTTTGTGCATCCTTTTTCATCTAATATTTCTCTACGAGACATTTTGAAAAGAAGAATGAAACTATACTGAACTCTATTCCTTCACACAACTTCTACAGCAGACAGAAAAAAAAAAAAAAAAAAAAAAACACCTCTTGGCTGGTTGTAACAGAAGCTTCTGACGCATTTCAAAAATTAGCATAATCTCCACAGGATAAAATCATTACCCATTAAAACCAGTACAATCTCTTGATTGTGTCTATGTTGTAAAATTAATTGGGAACAAAATTAGTGAGGGTGCCAGATGATAAATTACTTAATATTTCTTTCTCAATAACTATGACAAACATTAAAAAAAGTGTCATGGTAGTGAAATAAGATAAAGTTGTGATACTTTCTGGAGCAAACAGCTCGACCATGGATAATCTTCTGAGAGAAGGGGGAATCCCATAGTCCTTCAATAACAGAAATATCAGTCTGTGGGACTGGCAGTGCCTTCTTTATTTTACTTGTCATCTTGCATTTAGCTTATGAAGATCAGAAGTAACAGCCTCAGAAGTAACAGCCTAAAAACCTGATCTCAACTCATAACTCACCAGTTAGCTTTTGGTACAGTCTACCCAGAAAATAATTGAATTAAGTGGATCAAAGCTTCATCGTATATGAAGTTCTATCTACCATATCAATGGCTGGACTCCAACACCAATAGACTTAAGCTGTCTAAAAAAGAAAAGATTTCACAGCAAATATTATTTGACTTAGGGTAAAGTCACTTGGATTCACCAACTATTGTGGGTCACATTGCCTTTGGATAAAGCTTTACCAAAATACCAACATGTATATTACTGGTAAAAATAATGAAAAATAATATAAAATTCACTCATTATAGGATTATCATATTTATATTTTTCAGTCTGATGAAAAGCATCATTAAAAAATCTAACTGTATATTTAATAGCCTTAAACAATATTAATATGCTGTTGAGCATTGATCTATACATAAAACTTTCACACAGCATTAACCTATAGCATTTATTTATTGGGTTCTGACTATCCAGAGGATGTCTCAGCAAAGCTGAACATGTCAAGAGAGACAGAGAGTACTGAGACTGTTTAGCCTGGAAAGAAATCTCAGGGAATCTTATTCAGATATATGAATACTGGTGGGGTGATGAATGTTCTAGAAGATGGAACCAGACGCTTCTCAGTGGTAATAATAACAGGAAAAGAAGAAATGAGCCCAAACTAAAATACAGGCATTCCTCTTTAAGCCTAAGGGAAAAAAAAAAAAAAAAAAAAAGAAAGGCAAAAATAATAATGTGAGGGTGAAACAGATTGGCAAAGGGATGGTGGAGTCTCCATCCTTGGAGATACTCATAGTCTAACTGAACACACAACATTCTCAAGCAGGAGTTTGGACTGAATGAACTCCAGAGGTGCCTTCCAGCCTCACTATGCCTTTATGCCCATCCATCTATCACTCTTTCCAATTGCAAAGCAGAAATCTCGGAAGTAGACTACAACATGACGTCCCTGGGAGACAGAGGACCACTAGATGTAAAACTGGTTTGCTAACTACTTATGTATTTTTAGTTCCCTTTTTGTCAATGGTATCATTGCCCTCTGTTTTCTGCCTGAGTTTGCTCTTTGATGCATCCACCAGTCTTAGCAAAGGTTTCTTAATATGAAGTAAAGTTAAAGTATTCATTTAAAGTGCTTTATACTATAGCATCATAGCTATATCATGTTTAAATGTAAGTATACATATACATATATATATATATATAATGATCTAAGTGTATCAAATCTTTCCTTCAAATATGTAGACATATTCTCTTCAAATACCATTTCTTCCTCCTCTTTGAAAAACAGCTAGTCATTTTTCATTAAAGATAGTCTACAAAAGTCAGTTCTTTCAAAAAAAGTACACAAATTGGATAGCTGCTAATTCAGGGTAATTATATGCTTTCTTATCTACTGATTTGAGTAAATCAAGATAATAGGAATTTTTACATTGTGAGTGAAATACACTAAATTTCTACTCCACTTCTGCCACTTCATTTAATAATAATGAATTTAGATAACCAGAATAATTCAATTTTTAAAAATGTCATTCTATTAATTAAGAAACATCATCATTTTAATTGTTAAAATGAAGCAGCTACAACAAATTAATCAAATAAATCTTTCATCATTGCATAGTGGAGGTGCATATAATATTAAAAAAAAATAATTAAAAAAAAACGAGAGCAAGAAGTTTTGTTTCCACTAATAGCATTTATGGCTACAACATCTATAGACTGAGTATAAAGATAAATTCTAAGGCTTCTAGGAACAGTTACATCTGGATATATGTGTGTGTGTGCACATGTGTATGTATGTATATATGTGCATGTATTTCTGTATATATGCTGTGCCATGTGCTTTAGGTGACCCTGCCTGACGAGGGCAGGGTTGAACTAGATGATCCCTTCCAACCTCAACCATTCTGTGGTTCTGTGATATATTTGTGTGTATATGCATCAGGGAATTAGAGATTCATGTCATGCAGGGGAGTTTAGAAGATGGAAATTTAGGCTTGCTTTAAAACGAAATTGATTCATTCATTTATGAATAAATTCATTCATTAATCTCACACTTTGTGTTAATGGTTCTTGTATATTTTTAATCATTATCACTAGATATTCACTGCATATGAGCATCACTACACTGTCACTACCTACAAAATTGTAAGTCCCGAACACTTATATCTGAAATTAGTTATGAGATGCTATAACAGAGCTGATGCTGCACAGTTAGTGCTAATGACTATTGCCCTTGCTAGGCTAAATCTCCAAGGTCAAAGTGATCAGTCTTGACAGCTCTTTGACTAGGAAATTCAGAACTGAAGTGGCTTTTTTTTCTTTTTTTTGCATATTTCTCCTTGTTTGTGTCTGGTGTTTTCATGCTCCTTGCTCTATCCGCTTAAGAGGGGTGTTGCCAATACTGCTTGTCTTTCTTTTATTTTATCCAATCAGACATCTTGTGTTTTCAGCAGGATATCTTGTCTATTTGCATCCCTTGCGTTTGTCCTGTGCTTTCTTTTTCAACTCACAAATTCTGTTGTTTGGAACTTTGTTTACATAATTGAATGTTACAGGATGCAGAACTTTCCTGCCAGATGGAACCCTTCGATTGTCTGTGTGCACAGAGCACAAAAAATAACAAGATGAAATTTTCTTTCTCTGCCTCTCTCTACAGAACAGATTGCACTTATAAGTTTGACTGCTGGAAATTAGATGGATTTTCTAACTTTAACCTTTTTTTGTGTGTGTGTGTGTGTTTCCTCGGGAGTGGAAAATAGTGAAATTAAAAGAAAAATTCAGAGAGTTACAGAGATTCCAGATCTTGTTTGCTTTGCTTTGCCATATTTTGGCATGTTTAAAGATACCTCAGTTATCTTTCTACATCCTTTTCATGCATCAAGGTACAAAATAAGAAAACCATGCTACTAAATTCCACATCACATCCTCTCCTTGCATTAACTGCAGATTTTTTTATTCTGCGAAGAGAAAGCAAACACAACTCTTCTTGTATGGTATTATGAGCCATTCAGTTTCAATAAATCATACACAAAATATATAGAGAATATGAGGTCCTGTGACATTAAGCTTTGTAATAAAGGATGGAACAGTACTGCAAAAGTCATAAGAATTGTGGTCCAGTCCTTGGTTTCTGCAAGCTGAAGCAAGGTATCTAAAAGCATGCGAATGTTAAAAGTGACTTATATATACTGCAGGCAACAGAAGTTCTCAGCCTGAAATTAGGTGGTCAAGTTACTCTTTGAAGGAAAGAAAGGAGAAAGGAAATTTCTCACCTGGGGTCAGTCAGCCAAAGAAGCAACTGGTGTCTCCCAGTAGCATTTTTGGACACCTCTACAATGTAGCAAGTAGCCCTGCATGAAACTTTTACTGTAGTTCTCACCAGAACCTGCTCAAACTTCCTAATAGCCCTTCCTGCTTACTAATGTTGATCAGAGCACACTATGATCAGGACAAGTTTCACATGCTGAGTGGCTGTTAAAAATTTATGCATGCATCGTATTGGATAAAGTTACAAAACAAGGGGTAGGGAAAAATAGAAGAGGAGGAAGGTGTGATTCTCGTGACAGTGGCAATCATTTCCCATCAGAAAAATTCTTACTACAATAATATTAGAATCTACAGGTCCAGAGAAATAAGAATAATAGGATAATAAGAATAGCATGAGAGTAAAGGAAAAATACTGTCCAAAGAGGCTTGGAAAAGGCCACAGCAACTTATATGGAAGATGATAAAATTTCAAGAGAAAGGCAGGCTATGCAATTAAAAAAAAAAAAAAAGAAAAAGAAAGAAAGCTTTTAGCAGTACAGAGGTTAAGTTACAGAGGTTAAGACACATGATACTTATTTTTACATAAGTTGAGGTTTCATGAATTGGAGTTCACGAACTCAGTTCGTGAACTGAGTTTTTCCTAAACCCTTTCCTGTCTGTTGGTTTAGAACAAAGATAAAGATGAAAGAATACAAATGAATACTTACGGAAATGGCCAGGGATGTTCAACTTTTTTGTGTTCTATCTGGAAAAAAAAAAAAACGCATAAAATCCTAAATTTATATTGGGAACAGTTCGGCAGAGCTTTTCTATAACTCTGTGATATCTAAAATATTGAGATTAAGCGTATATTTATTCTTATACAACTCCAAAGGCAGTCCTGCCCTGCCCAAATAATTCCACAATTTCAAAAAATCTTGAGATCTTCAATCAGAGACATAGTTTGAAGAAAGAAAATAGAAGAAAAGGAAAATTAATTAAACAGAGATAGATAGATACTCCAGCTGTGTAATAAAATGCTTTTAGCTGATGTAAAAATGGCAACAAAGGAGAATAATTGCAGAAATATAATCAAGGATACTGAATATTTTTCCCCCTTGGAATCTAAGGATAAACACTTTCCTATAGGACATTTTTTATGTATTCTGTTAAACCTAAGCCTTTTCCTGAGCTTTTGCATGTTAAGTTTTGTGTTCTATTTACCTCAAGTAAACCTCTGAAAAAGCTAGCCCATGTATAAGCGACTGTTTATGGGTTGTGTTTGTCTCGACATCGTGGACACACCATTTACCTGGACAATGCCCTGGCATCTTATCTGTGGGAAGACTGTGATAGAAGCTATCTACTTGGCGTTGGAAGATCAGCTCGAGACCTGAACAATGACATCCATAGCAGCGCCCACCAGAGCAGTTTGCATGCGAATCGGGGGTGAAGAGGAATAGAAAAACACACAGTAGGTATGGGACAAACAACACGTACCAGAAAACTTTGAGAAAATGGGAGGATTCTTTGAGAAGGGGGACATAAAAGGAGCATGTATTCCACCCCCCAAGGTGGCGCAGAACATCACCTGCACGAGCGTGCACGGCCTTCGGGCAAGCCTGTACCTGCACCAAGGCGGAGCCAGCGACACTTAGCCAGGCTGGTGGTGGTGGTAACTATCATCTTGTTGCATCTCTCCTGCTTGCTTATCTTTCTTTCGTTTTTCTCTTCTTCTTCTCTCTGCCCTACTGCGGTTATGAGAATAAAGCTAACAAGGTTGTATGGTATTTGACCCCGTTGGAGTCTTAATCTTGCTCTTGGGATCGTATTTAAACCTCCCCCGACACTGGATCGGGACACCATGTTTCAGACAAATTCAGAACCTTTTGAATGCTACAGTCAAAATTTATGTTGTCAGCTAAACAAAGTATCTGATTTTCCTTTATTTTTTTTTCTTATGCAGAGATGAGTAAAATGTTTATCACATTAATAAAACATGCCATGAACATACCTTTCACAATTCTTCTGAGAAGAAAAGAGACTTTCTTACACAGCTGTTGCACAACCAGGAAAGTATGCAAAATATTTCAGCACAGAGAAGCAGGAAATACACTGCTAGAGTCAATCCTGGACCTGTGTATGGAGACACAGTAATGGAAGACTGGACCTCTTCCAGTTCCAGACATGTATCTATAATGAATAGTCATGATTTCCTGAGCAATTTTGAGTATTTTTATTTTACTTTTTTTTTTTCATATTCCAACTCTCAATGGATGTGAAAGATCTGGTGCTAACACCCAGGTTGGACAGTGTGGTGTAGGACTTAGGATGAGTGTGAAAATTAGGAGATGAAAAGGCTACTAGAAAAGGATGCAGCAGATGATTAAGTTAATAAGGCCTTTAGCTAATTTTGGATGGAAAGTAAAAATCCATTTTGCTTGACCACAGAGTTTTCAGTATACGTGCTTCAGCTCCTCTGCTGACTCAAATCTTGCTTAGATTATCAGATGCCAGAAATGGATTAGCTAAGAAAAAAAAAAGCTAAATAAATCAATGATATTAAAATTTTAAAAATAAATATATATAGGCTGCAAACATTCTTACACTCATTTGAAACAAAATGTTATTTAAATATGGAGCAACTTGTATATATTTCTGCTATAACACTACTCTGTAACTATTACCACAGTATCCCAAAAACTAAATTTATTTTGCTATTATGGATCCATTGCAAAGCAGTCAAAAAATTAAGGGGTATGGAAAAAACTATTTGTATGTCAGCAGATTTAGAAGTAACAAAATTGCCAGTAGCTATAAATCGTTATTATGTTTAGATACAGGATGATTTTTTTTTTCTGGTTAGATTGTGAGTGTCATTCTCTCAGAAGAAAAGAAGGAATAAAAAATATTTCATGCCAGCTATGGCTTCTGTTAATAGATGATGTGCTGTTTCTGCATATAAAATCACAAAAAAAAAGTATTGAATTGTTTATAAACAGCTTTAGCCTGCTTATGACCTGAAGGCATAAACATTTTAAGGTTTAAATTATGAAGACAAAATTGGATGGGTTCAGCTATGCACTGCTGCACTCAACATCCTCTTTTTAAAATCAGCACAAATGTACTGATTTACCTCTCAAATATGACCTCTTCTCTTTTGAGAAAGGGAGACACAAGGTATAAAACCTAAAGAGAAGAAGCATAATTTTCTGATAAAATAATCTTCTGATAACATTTAGAAATGTGCTGTAGTTCTGTGTCTCTGATACAAAGTCAAGTTGCTTAATCTCCTTGGTTGAGATTCATTTTCATTTTGCCACAGATTTATGTACCCCCTGAGACAGAGCTTGAATATTTTAGTGATGCACAGACCTGAGTGAATTTACTCTGCTATTTAGTTTACTGTCTGAAAATGTGGCATAGAAACTTCTCTACCTGAAAGAGGTAAATGTATTTTAAATGTATTTATTCTGGAATCTTTAACACACTGCATATATGGGGGCCATATTCATTTCTATAGAACTACTCCAAACCTTACACAAAGCCATGTGAGCAATTTCATACAGGTCATCCCCCTTTTTTTTTTTTTTTTTCAATTGAAATAGAATGGTTGGAAAAGACCTTCAAGATTATTGACTCAGACATAAGTCCTTCAATACCATACCTGTTAAACCATGTCCCTAACGCATCATCTACACGTTTCTTGAACACTGCCAGGGATGGTGACTCCCTGGTCTGTTCCTGTTCTGATGCTTGAATACACTTTTTGCGTAGAAGTTTTTCCTAATATCTAACGTAATATTAGTAAGAGGTACCTCTTCATTAAAACTATTTTTCTTGAGCCTGAATCTCTCTAAGCTAAAAGTCTGAATATAAACATGCTTCTCTGAGCATTTTTGGGTACTTTTTTTTTTTTTTTTTGTATGTAAAATCACCTTCAGCATTGTGCTACTAACAAAATGCAACAGCTCTCATGCACACTTCAAATTCTATTCAGAAGAAGAGATACAATTCAGAATATATCCCTGTTCAAAACGAAGCATTGCTTGAACTATTGTGACTTGTGGAACTTTAAATATTCATTGTCTTCTGTGAGAACAATTCAAGGCCATCAGATAATGTGGCAGCTATTCATTCTGTGACAAAGCACACAGCTCTGTAGCAAAGAGATGGAAGATTTAATACACGAAACACTCCTGACATTCTTTAAAAGTACTAGCAGCTCACTGCTGATATTTTCCTAAATGCATGTGCTGTCTTTATACATTATTCATTCCCTTTTCCTTTAATTGAAATCAGTTTGGGGTGATCGAATTAAAAACCAAACCAAAACAAAAAAACAGAATTCCCTTGGTAGGTCTTATCTGAGCACTGAAAGACTTTGATTCAAACCTCATAACACATGATCTGATATTTTGATCTGCTATTATCAATAATTTTTATTATAAACTTATTAATAACCCATCTCAGTTCTAAGGAAAAAATATTTCCTTAGATATATAGTCTTAGTCTTATATTCTTTTATTGAATTTATAGAATTAGAGCAAAATCTAGTTTTGAAGGGATCTCTGGAAGTCAACTAATATCCGAAGCAGGTACAGTTTCAAATCTATATTAAGTTGTTCAGTGTCTTGTCAAATGACAGTTTGAAATCTCCAAGAAAAGTATCTCTGGGGAATCTGGTCCAGGTCTTAACTGCGCTTACCATGAAGATTTTTATTATTATTATTATCTTATTGATTCATAATTTCTCTTTATGCAAGTTATGTCCACTGCCCTCTATTTCTTCCTCTGTACCTTTGAGAATGGCCTGTGTCTGTCTTTTCTATAGCTACATACTACATAAATCCAAACTACAGTTAGATTTTCTTCTCTTCTTGGGCTAAACAAACTATTTTATCTTCTTGTACTGTTGTAACCTGAACAAAATCAATTGAATTTATGCAAATGTTTTTGCTCACATTATACATTTGCTACACATTCTGTACACATGTATATATATATGATTAAAAAGTAGTAGCAAAAACATCATGCATTATGCATACACATGTTTTTATTGAACCATTACTGTGCAGAATGAATTTTCAGAGCACAAAAGAAGAATGGATCCATGACCAGCTTATTGACTCGAGAGCAAGAAGGTATTTGAGTACACTGGGTCTATCAGAAGGACACATTTGGAAAACACTGTCAGAATCTTAAAGAAAATGTTAAGCAACATCTGAGAAAACATAAGTAGCGCTATCAAGAAATTATATTCTGCTGGATGTTAAAGTAAGGGTAACATATGGTAATACTGCAAGAAAACTGTACATTGAAGGAAGAAGAATAAAACCTATCTGAGAAAATCTCTCTGAATCTGAAGTAGCTTCCATGAAGGCTTGCGCCATAATTTTTCCAGGGGGTAAGGTAAGTCTGTCTAGGCTATATAGTTCTTCCTGCCTTTTTAAGGAGCATTTACCTTTTTCAAGTCATTGAAAACCTCTCTTGCTTGCCATGATTTTTCAAAGAACATTGCTTCTCATGCATCTTGTAAGCCATATTTTCAAGGTCATACAGATTCTTATTATTATTTAATTGCAAATTATATAGATTCAAGTATATCAGTTTTCCAGTCTTAGTCTCCTTTGAGCCTTTTCAGCCATTCTCCATATTTCAGAGAGATGGCAGAGGCAGTGTCTCGTATTGCGCTCCATATGAAGCTCTCTGGAGACACATAGAGGTGTTGCATAGTATCATCATATGCCACATGCATTTACCTTTCTGTTTTCTTAACTTAAAGTTGCCAGATCCTCTGTAATGAGGTGAACTCAATAAAGGCCTATTTCCTAGTGATTTACTTTAGTATAAGCCCTAACTGGTGGTACACTCTGTGTAGCGTCATGCCTTCCTGTCAAGGTTTGAAATGGCATTACAACCCTTTGTTTCCAGTGGTTTCCCTTAGACCTGACAGAACTGACAGGTCTAAACTAGAGAGTTTCGTCTGTGACCCCAGAAGTATTCCAAATCCTCAAAAGTGGGAATTTGTTCACAAAATATTAAATGAAAAATCAACTGGGAGGTAAAAAAAATTCTAATGATTTCCTCTTCTTTATCTACAGTTGAGATCTGTAAGTTCCATAGGTATGGAAAAAAGGAATCATGCATAGCTTATCAGATATAGAAGTGTGAGGATGATATATAGCATAGTCTGCTATTCATATATCACAGATTTTTTAGTTTGATTTTGTCCAACTTTTATATGGGAATAATGATGCAGTATGAAGCTACTATACAAAATAAAGTGTTCTCATTCCTACAGAAGTTCCCTCATGGTACCTTTTCTAGAAAAGAGGAGCTAAGGCAACAACGTAAACCTCCATGTTTAACATCCCCATATTTATTAGGATGGCATGACATACATAAACTTTTCAGACGTGGCTAATTTGTCTTTATGACATTCAGTTCATATGCAAACATATGATATTATTGCCATCGTTCTCTACTATTGTGTCTTCAAACACTTACCAAAATTTCACTTTATCTTTGCTACAGTCTGAGGTCTAGTTGAAATGAGGTCTAGCTGTAAAAAATGTTTATTGCATATATATCTTTTGTATATCCAAATGAAAATGGGAATTCATCATGGGAGAAGATATAATTAGCTGTTCTTGAATATTTTTTTGCCTGAAAGGAAGCTCAAGGAAACTCATTGAGTTGTTGCTTACCAGAGGACTTATAAAATTCAAAAGAAGACTTCATTTTTTTTCAGTTATTCGGTTATTATATGACTAAGAAGGGAAGAAATCAGTAAAAAAAAAAAAAAAAAAAAAAAAAAAAAAAAAACAGCACATCTGCAGTTCACAGAAATAGAAGAGAGGATAAAGAACTTTGCAAAAATTGAACATTACTGAATTCTACCTAAAATTAGAAATAAGGAATAGCAAAAATATGACAAACTAAAAAAAAAAAAAATCCTTGAAATAAGTCTGAAAAGATTTGTTTAATTAAGTAGCAGATATAGGTTAACAGAATATAGGTGACCCAATTTTTACTAATTTTAGGCTTGACTAAAATACAGTCATACACTACACATTGCAGCTTAATCTATATTTAGATAACAGAGAAAATAGTCTGAAGGAAAAGGAAAAAGAGAAGGGCAATTAATGCACCAAAATTAAGAGCCAGACCTTGAGAAAAGATTTAAATGCATCTAAAGGTTGGCTAAGAAATGGAACAGAGATATGTGATTTTCTATGAGATAAAGAAATGAATTATTTTGCACAATTAGTATTAATAAATTTTGTATTATAAAATAAATTGTGCTGCGGTAAAAGTTTAGGTATATCTTGAACTGACAATTCAGAGAAGGTTTGTTCTGAAAGTTAAGCGGAAAAAAATTTAAGCTGAGCTAAGAATGATCTTCATATGCACGAGGAAAAGAAAACATAATGAGCATATTTTAACTGAAACGTTCAACCATGAGATCCAAAGAAAGACCTATATCCGCTCTACTTTTTTTCTTTTTATTTTGTCTTAAAAAGTTCCTGAAAAACTTGCACAATCAAGAAATAATAATCATCTGCTTTAATAATGATTAATGGATGTCATATACAAAGTTCACACTAACAAATGAATTCGGTGTCCTCAACAATAAAATAATCTTGTAAAAAGCATCTTATGTTCAAATCTCCTCCATTTGAGAAAGAATTTGAGATCATAAAATTCAAATAGGAAACATATTGAAATTCTGATAGGACCCAGTAAATGATGTTCTGTTTCTCTCTGATTTACTTACAAGAGAGCCAAGTTTTTCAGCAGAGCTGATAATCTGTTCCACGGTTTTTAATGAAAATGAAATACTATCAATTTTTACATTTTTGTTTTAAGTCAATTTAAGTCTTAGAATAAATCCAAGTCAATTTATTTTTTTTCTACTTCCAATCGCCTCTTACCAATTTAAATAAATTCTCTTTTGAAAAATCTTTTTCATGGAAATAAATATAAAATAGTTTGAACTTCTGGCTGCCAGCAGACTTTGACAGTGGAAAACATATTTACTGAATTCCACCTATGTGCCTGAAGCCTTCTGAGTGAGAACATAATACAGGAACTCCTCCTGATTTGGGATGTTTAGATATACTCTTTCTTTCACTTGTCCAAAGGGCTGAATTTGCATTTCAGAAAGTAGAATTTCCTTGCTTATTCCAGCTCCTGGCAGAGACAGCTATTTATCAGTTTGAATTCATAAAAATGACCAAAACAAACAAACAAACAAACAAACAAAAAACACTCAAAAAAACAAGAGAAAAAATGCCACTTCATCACCTCCCATTCCATTCAGCAAATGAGGCAAGGATCATCCCTGTCAGGTGACAGATTTCTGCAGATGTCTTTATTGCTAAGGTATATTCTATTATAAATAAGTTTCCTCCGACAGCAAATAGTGAATTTGGTTACTGGATGCTAGAGTCTTGTTTGATTCCATCAGTTTCCCACAAGAAAAAGACAAAAAGATAAAAGACAAAAAGAAGTGGCTAAGGCTGTGTGCTCAGAACGAAGCCAGCATCTTATTCAGGATGCACACACAGAGTTCAAAGTCTCACACCAAGGTTAAGAATTGATTTCCAAACTACCATGATCCCTAGCAGTTGTTCCACGTTGGCAATACTGGTTAAGGAGAACAGATGTTAGGAACAGAATAATCTGACCAAAAAAAAAAAAAAAAAGAAAAGAAAAATCCAGGAAAAGTGGGCCACAGAGATGCATTTTTAAAACTATCTTGTCAACTCACATGTCAGTTCTGTGCTGACTTTCTAAAAGAAGCTCTTCCAAACACTACTGCTTTTAAGCCAGCTGCTAACTTTTTTTTTCTTTGCGAACATGAAATATGCTAAGAGTTTCAGTGTAGTGCTGTTTCAGTGGGGATGCAGGAGGATGAGACAACAGCCTCTTGAGGGACACTGCTCGCTAGGAACTCTGCATTCAAGATCTTGCATCAAGTATAAAATAATGCAAAAATAAAGTAAGGAATGGATATTTTGTGATGTTGAAGATCATTGGGCCAGAATCATCTTTTTATCACAGCGTGTTGTGAATCCTTTAATTTATAAGTCATTTGTGTCATTTCAGCTTGTTTCCTAAGGCTATATTATGTGTCTGTTTAGTCCACTTTTCTTCTTTCATAATTGTACTTGAATCAATTTGATGATTTCAAGAAAAAATATTATTTGACAGTTACATTCTTTAAAGATGCTTATTTCTATGAGTTTTGAAAAAGTCAATGTCTTTCTCTCTTGTCTTTCTGTAGAACAGAAAGCTACATAGAAAAATTAAATATTATGGAATTTCAAATGTTGGTAAATAATTTGGGAAGAAGGTATACTAATTAGAAGAAAAATGAAAAATCTGTGATGACCTTCTACAACTAAAGACAGAGACTTGGGCTTCACAGAGCTGAGAAGATGATAGACAGAAAAATGCCTTGAGTACGATATTTTAAATAATAAATTCTGAAATCTTATCTTTTCAAACAGTTTTGTCTTTGTCCATGTGCTTACCTTACTTTCTTTTTTTTTAGAATTCCAAAACACCTCTCAATCTTTTGTCATCACTTACTTACCTTTGCAGACCAAAGAGGAAAAAGATATTTCTGTTTGTAACAGTATTTGCCTTTTTTAATATTATGATGATAGGTTTTTTTTTTTTTTTTTTGAACTTAGAGTTCCAGAAAATCATTTTTATTTCCTCAAATTCCATCATGAAATTAACAATTAATATACTTTCACAAACTTTGTTCCTGCTTATGTATTTATGACACACTCAGGATACAGTCTTTCCACTGAGCGCAAAACAAAAGTGATCACAGCTCCGTGGACAACGAAAACTAAATGAAGGGTAAAGCAGTAGCATCCCTAATCAGTCTGGATTGCAGGTGTCGGTGCAAAATGTGTTGCTGCCACTTTCACATAATTGGCTAATCAAAAGAAGAATAAACTATCTATTCCACAGTAAAATTCATATATGAAAACGCATCCCTCACTCCATCCGAGTAGGTCTTCAGTAATGAAACGCTTAAAGATTTCTGAGCTTCTGAATACGGTTACCGACTCAGTGACATCCATGCTTCTTTATATGCCTAAAGAAAGAACTTTTCCTTTGTGTAGTTTAATATTTTTTTGCAGTTATAATTTTAAAAGCCTGAACTAGACTTAAACTGCAATGAAAACTTTAATAATTCTACTTGAATCCTGAAACTGAAGTATTTTACTACATAAAAGGATAATAGACTTTACCTTATATCTTTTTTATCTTTTAAATGTAGGTATTGCTTGAATTTATTCTCTACCAATTTGCTGCTTAAATGCGTTTCATACAAATGCATTTTATTGCTAAAAACTGTGCTATTTAACCAGATATTCATCTAAAGCAATATTTTAAAAGCAGAATATAGCCTTAAATTCAGCATCATGATATATTGCATATGAAGGTTTGAAAGCCTGTTGGTCTTCAATTACAGAATAATTTACTCCCATTAGAGATTTCCTCTTTGACCAGTCAGCTGGTTGGCTCATGTCTTAAAGAAAACAGTTCATATCTAATAATAAAAAAAAGACCAACCAACCAACCAACCAAAACTCTGTAAAAAACTCTGTTCTCATATGAAGTTTTAATAATTTTTAAATCCTTCTAACTACTTAGCCTCAGCAGTGCCTTCTGGCAAAAGATGCTACTAATTAATTATATGTTTAGAAAAAAAGACCCACTTCTTTTATCTACTTCTCAGCAGGGCTGTCCTCAAGTAAATTGCACTGCAGGAATCAAAATCTGAGTCTCTTTTCTCTTGTAACTCCTTCATATTGCATATTGCATTCTCTCTAAACACAAAGGATATAATTCAATGGGAAAGTAACATCAATCCAGCAATGGGAGTAATTACACAAATTAGTGACCCAGAGAGAAATGGGGATAAAGAGAAAAGCAGTCTTTTGCGGGGAGAAAAACAAATTCAGCAGCAGCATTTATTATCTCTATCTAAATGCAGACAGGAATCCTTAGGGAATGTCACATTACCTACTAACTAGAATGCCTTTTGATTACAGTTCCATTTTCTTAAATATTTCCTTCGGCTAAACAACACTGTCTTAACCTTGTGTGAAAGTGTCACTGCTCACCTCATTTTACCTACTTAGTAAAAACATTAGGCATCCTGATATCTTCCTTGTCATCTTTCCTTCAATGTAAAAGAGTACTAGCAGAAATTACCCTCTGCCTATATACATAAATAAGCATATATATAAAGTATGTATATATATATATATTTATATAAATGTGTGTGTCATATACACACTGCAGCTACTGGGTTATAATAACTGCAAAAAAAAACAATATCAAATTAAGCTCTACATCTTTTCAGGTAAAACAAAAATTGAGTCACACTTGCACAGTCATCTTCCCAATTAATTTTCATATTGAATTTTGTATAGTAAGACCACAAGATATATGGAAATTAAATTTCCTGTTTAACTGGTCCAAAAATAAATTTGAGTTAATAATCTATTTAAAAAATCCAATGTGTTGGGAAACACATGAATCCTTTCGATATCTCAAAAGGTGAGGAGAAAGGGAATATGAGATTTGAAGTAGGCTAAAACAACCTGCCATCCCATCAAAGCATAACTGCTTATATTACATTTTTGTCTTTTTTTTTTTTTTTCCCAAGTCCAGGAGTATTTAATTAACATCCCATGTAAATGACTGTCATTGCATGGCTTGCAGTCATAGCATCACTGCTTAAAACAATGACAAACTGTCAGTGAATTTGTAAGAGGTTTTCACCTAGTTCTCTAGGAATTATTCTGATTTTTTTTTTCAAATCCATATTATTGTGTATGTTCTTGACCTTAAAGAATAACCTATAGTATTCATTAGATATGAAAGGAAATAAATCTAGAAGGGCAGGAAAATAAAGACAACATGTTGACTAAAATGATTTACTGTTATTATATGAAGAACTTCTGAATGAAAAAATCATCTTTTTTTTTTTTTTTTTGCTGTGAGCAGAGCAGTTAATACATCTATATGTGAACTTCAGTTCCCCATTGCACTAAATTTGTCTCACCTTTCATCTAACGCCTACCTCACCCCACCTATCTTGAATGCCTTACAGCTGCCTGGGATACACAGGTTTCCTCTAACCTCTCAATACCTTAAATTCTAACCAAAGTTTCTGAAGTTCTTTTACAATACTTTTACTTATCTACTCTAATATTTTTTTTATTTTTCTTTATCTTGTTTTGTGTCTCCCACTTTTCTGTCCCATAATTGTAGCTTCACAGGGACCACATAGCTCATCTTGGTTCGTCTCTAGAAAATGAAAAGTTGAAGATGGAGCCTAATACTTCAAATTTCAAGAACATATACTTGAACTATATTGTGATGGAATAAGTTGGAAGAATTCAATAATAAATTCACATGGAGTATACTTTTATGCATCTTGAGTAAATGCCCTCAATTCAAGGTTGTTTTGTAAACAGTTGAAAAATCGCTATGTTGTGTCCTTGCCAAAGTGTGTAGGCAGACTTAAAATACATTGTGGAAAGGTGACTCATTCTACTGTTTGTAGAAACAAGTAGAGACAATAGATACAGACTGTGGTGCAACATGGGTTTATTACTATTTCTTCTAGATGATGCTTTAGAAAGCTAGCTATCACTGACATGGCCTTGTCTGAAATAAAGCAAAACAATACAAAAAAATCCACAGGTATGTCTCAGTGAGAGTGTATCAATCAGAAATCATGATAGGTTGATAGGTTTGACATTTAAAATGTGAGTGATGGGACAGTCACAACAGATACATCTCAAAGCTACATCAGTGGATTTACACATTTGCAAGAAGTTTGAATTATGTCTTCATGAGCAGGTGTTGTTTTCAATATGAAAGTCTTCCAAAGCTATCATTCACAAGGCAAAAAATGATATCATTTCATAGCTGACAGGTTTCATATCAAGTTCTTGAAAACAGCCAAAGATCTGATAAAACATCATATAAGAGATCATAGCTAGGTAGGTTCATTTCCAGATGTTTACCATGGTAAACTGTGAAGATGATTGTTTTATCAAAGGGAAAAGTATAGGAAAAGTGGGGGGTTATTTTTACCAGCAACAGACATTAAGAACACGATTCATTAAAGGAAAAAGGTAAATGAAATACTCAACAAGATATCACTGACTTTTAATAGAATATATATTTTTTTAATTTATCATTGAGGATATGAACATTCATGTTCTTATAAGAACTAATGAAATAAAAATGATCTTTCTCATAAGGTTGGTAAGTGTTAAGTAAGGATGTAAGTACAATGAATTGATCCAACTGCTAGCTTGTTATATAAGTGCTCATCAAAACAAACAGATAAGAAACTAAGGACTCAACAACTGCATTAACTGCAATGTTAAATATTGTTATTACATGAGCACCAAGCTGAATGAAAAAATATACATATATATTTTGTGAGCTGAAAGCAGAAGAGGCCTAGATCTTATTTTAATTTGCAATCTCTTCCAAGCTACAACTAAGAAGTGAAATAAACAGACTGAAAAGCTAGCTGAATTAATGGTCTTGTTAAGGAGGATATGACAAATAAGAAGAAAACATAGAACCATACGGAATGGAGGAAAATATTTTAAATGAATGTAGAGAAAATATTATATATATTAGACAGAGCAAAAGGTATTAAAATGAACAAGGTAAGGCTGGTAACAGGAATGGCAAAATAGCAATAGAGGTTATATGGATGTTACCATACTAAAAGGGCATTAAAACTGACAATGTAATTTAGTCATGGAAGAAGTTATCAGATAATCTTTTTGAAAGAAGTGGCACATGAAATTACAGGTTAGTAACCATTAATTTTAAGTGTATCAAACTGAAAATGGCACCATTACAGGAGAATATAATGGGAGAATATTTCAAAATGTGATGTTTAAGAACTCACATAGATCTTGAAAAAGTCAGAGGCAGAGGAAGGGTGTGTGCATATGGAAGAAGGCATGTAAGTATAGTTAGTCTAACTAAAATATTAGGCAATATAAAACTAATTTTGAAAGAGTGGCATAGACAGAGCTGAGTGGGAAAAAGGGAGATAAAATTCTACGTTTAATAAAGGAAGGTTTAATAAAGGAAGATCATGATAGATCTGAAAAGTTAATTTATTTTCTAGACAGGAATGAAGTAATATTAGTCAAACATTTAACATGATTCCTCATGGGAAATTATAAGTGAAGGTTGAGAATACAGGAATTCTCTCAGGAGCATAAAATGGATAAGAAGCTATCTAAAATAAGGAATTAAAACAACTAAGACTTGTGTTGAAGAGGAAATATCTGATTAGAAGAAAATCTTTGCTGGAAGTTTCCAAGTAAATTTTGGAACACATTCTACTTATCGTATCTTGATGACACAAATCTAGGAAACTGTCAAACAGATGAAGACTAGAATGCTATTCAGAATGATGACCATAAAGACTGAAAACATAGACTGTGATTTAAATCCATATAGCACAATCTGAAATCACGCAGTTGTGGACTAATCACAACATTACTTGGACATTGTTGCAACAGACTAATCTTTTTTAGTCTGGGATTTCTCATTCTGATCTACAGTGAAATATGGAAAACCAGAGAGTTATATTTCAACATTTAATCAGAATGATATTTTTCTCCCCATATCTAAGGCTGACTGGTGCTCTGAAGAGCTTGAGTTCCTATATTTGATTTGTACACACTTGCCTACATCAAGGTTTCATGTATTTGCATCAATTTTTAAAACATCATTAACTCATTAACTCAAATGAGACTGGTTTATGTCCCCCTGCTACTGGGGATGCTGCACTTGCAACAAAATTCTCAGGCTTGCAAAGTGAAGACAAAACTACATGTGAAGGCAGTGACTGTTCAGCACAGCTCCCTGGCAGGTAGCATTGCCGCAAATGCACTTTGCTCTTGCCCTACTCCAAAGGTCCAATTGGCAGCTCTGAAGCCTCCTAAGGGGGCCTTCTTATTTACCAGACACTTTATTTAGCAGATCTTTCTCCTCCTCTCGATATTATTTTGTGCATATACTGACATTGAGTATCAGTAATGAAGACAATGAAGAAAAGAGACAGATCAATTTCATATTAGATAAGTGTCTCTACTAGAGGCAATAGGTCAAGGTTTATGAACTGTATCAGTAAGATGTTTTGATTGGTCATGTCAGTCAAGCAGAGGTTATGGGCATAGCAGCTTTGCACATTTATGGCACAGCAATGATATTGCAGATGGTGATTTTGCAGATGCTTTACAAAATCACCTCCAGTTGTCTCGTGTTAACAGACTGTGAGTACCCTTCTAATTTTACAAGACCAGATTTTTATAAGGATATGTTTATTTTTTTCCTTTAAGATTATATAATTATACATTATAGAGGAAAAATATAATGATGTTTTCTATAATCTACATTTTTTTTGTTATTTTAAAGTCAAATCTGTCCATTAGAGTCAGAATATGATTTATCATGACTTTCAAGAAGCATCCTCCAGCTGTGTGGCATTTTCTTCTGGAGCAAGGGAATACATTTCTGCTTTGCAAATTCATGAAATCATGGAACTTTAAAATTGTGCTCCAACCTTATTCTAAAAGATTATGAGATAAATATGATTAATTTACTTGATTAAAAAAATCCAATCCATCCAGAGCAATTAAGTTCAAAGACATTACTGATGTGGACAGTATACAGGTCAAACCCTTGGTCTGACTCATTCCTATGTTTTCCAAGTATTAATGATGATTTCTACTGAATTTAGACACATTTCTCTTTCTCAGCAAAAAAACTTCAACTATGTTTAAATGAAAGCGTGGCATATCTTTGATACCACTGATGCCAGTGAGCAGAGAGATGTGTCTCTGCCCAGAAAAAGCTATAAGGCCCTTGAATGAAAATTCATCAGTTTGGAATACATGGGCTGCCACATTATCAGTTCAATTGAAGATAGGAAGATGAAATAACAGTTTTGGTCAATCTCACCATACTTTTTTTCTGTTTGTTTTAAATTTCAAATTTAAACTATTTTTTTACCAAGTAATAGTCTTCAGTGAAGTTATCTCCTAAAATTTCCCATTCATTCAAATAAGAATCTAGTTTAAAAAAAAAAATGCAGACTTTTTCTTGTTTCTGTAGAGATCATTCATATTTTCCTCCATTCCCATGTTGGCCTTGTGAAAAATTGATTAAAAGAATAAATAAATAAACCAGATTTAGCAACTCACTAAAATTCAGAAGTAGTTTTGATATCTGAAATAAAACAGATCTCACTCAGTATAATTTTTGTCCACCTAGAGCTCTTCTATTTTATCAGTATTGAAGAAATAATTTTATGTATAATTGTATCTTTTCATCAGCAAGTATTTTATGTCTTTTAAAAACCTGTCAATAGTTACTAATGTTATTTGAGTATTGTAAATATTTTCTATTTCATCATTCCATGCTAACATTTTCTGAGCATTCAGCATGAGCATTCAGCATGGCTAACTCTTTTTACCAATGCATTTTTTGTTTGTTTGTCTTTCAAATGTAAAAATAAATCTTTATTTAAGCAGCAAAATAATTTGTCTCTAGCACGTAAATGACATATTTTTTGATGACTGATTACTTCATGGATTTCTATCGGTAGAGTGCACATAAATACCTATTGTTCAGAGGAAAATTTCTTCCTAAGAAAACTGCATATTCTGAATTACTGAAAAAACTGCTTTAAAAAGAGGCCATTGAAGTTTCTTAGCATGCAATTTTGCAGCGTACTAGTTACCAGATTTTTTCAGTAATGAAGATGCATAAGTGTGAGTGCATAGAGAAAACAGAGTAAGCTAAAGTTACATTATTGCATCACTGTCATCAACAACATGCTAGATATGCATTAACCTGGCAGCAGAACACCTGACCTTCTCTTATAGTTGTGAAAAGTATATATTGTCCTATATAACTAATTACATCTCCCTCCTTTTTTTTTTCATCCCCACTGCAAAGAGGCCAATGGTATCCTGTTTTTCCAGTATTATCAACTTCTTTTTTGTCAAAGATATATTGCATATAAATTCTATTGTCAAATGGCACAGGAATTAATAAAAAATTAGTTGCAGAGATACCATATCCAAAAGCTTTGTTAAAAAGGTGGGGGGGAAAGATACCTTTTGTGATGCAGCTTATAAATTAAAAGGAGACTCTAATAAACAAAGGGTTCCAGTCTGCATTAGTTATTCTGGCAGGTATAAAATTTGGGATCACGGTATATGCAAAATATTTCCCCCACAATCTGCTATCTATCAGCAGAGATACAAGAGAGGCTAAAGCGAGGATCAAAATGTATTTAATAGTAAGGTTTTCTTTCTGAAACTCTGAGTCTTTTTAATACAAACTCTTTAAACTGCTTTTTTCAAAGGATGTAAAAGCTGTCCATTTAAAAAATATGAAACTTAAAATTGTTATTAAAGCTCTCATCTGAATCTATCTATCCATTATATCTATCTATGCAATGCTAAGACAAATCTTATTTTTTTTTCCTACACTCATGTGATGTTTCCAGCTTTTTCAGCTTGCACAGGTCACCTTGAAGACTTCTCAAACAGTTTTTTATTTTTTTCTGGCAGACATAAATAAATTATTCCCCTTTTCTACTGAAACAATTTTTAGTATCAGGGAGGAAGCCTGTACATGAATGGGAGATGATTCTTTTGTCTTTCATTAATGTTAGTACTAGAACAGGTAGTCAATATATCTGATTACTTGTTTTAAAATATTTGTTCTGGCCACTTGAATAGCAGTCATCCTCACTCTTAATATTACCACTGTTTCTGTGATATTTCAGTGCAGTACTGTGATGAACCTTGAATCCCAGTGTGAGAAACTCCCCAGTGTATATTATTTCTCATTTTCTTTGAATGAGAAAATTTACTTGTTCAAATCTAGGATTCAAATGATATTATTAACACAATGAATGACCAGACTTATGGACTTTGAGGATCATATTAAATACAGATTGATGGCATAATTATTAAGGCAATTGACTCATTTTTTTTTCATTTTTTGCATAAAAATGTACCAATTTTTTATTAAAAGAATTAAATTGCACCCCAATTTTTGTTGTTTAGACAATTAGCAATGAGCATAGGGATTAGAGAGATTAATTTGTTAGATAATAGTACAGCAATTAAAGTTAGGATAGAAAATATGCTGAATGTCAAAGAAAAGCACTTTCAAGAAAAAAATGAGTAAGTAAAGTTCATTCAACTCTAAACAAGTTCTAATTAGCGATGACAGCTCTAGAGCCCTTAAGTGTCTGAGATGATCATAGAATCATAGAATGCTTAGGGTTGGAAGGGACCTCTAGAGATCATCTAGTCCAACCCCCCTGTACACGCAGGGTCACCTAAAGCACGTGGCCCAGGACTGTGTCCAAGCGGGTTTGGAAGATCTCCAGAGAAGGAGACTCCACAAACTCTCTGGGCAAAGATTTTGGCCTGCATTTTCTGATGCAAGACCGCTGAATGCTAGACCAAAATCACTGTGGTGGAGCTGAACATCTAACAGATTCAGGACTTGACGAATGTCCACATCCTGATTTAATATGAGGTAGGATTCAAAAACAATTCTCATTCCTTCCTGCACATTTTTCCTCTCATTATAGGACGTGCAATAGGCTAATCCAGTGCCATACAGATACATGCCATATACAGACCATTGCAACCCTACAGCTACACATCTCTCCTCTTTGCAAGGACAACAATAGGAGCCCCTCAGCATTCCCCTCTGGTGGGAGTTTATAAACCACCCCTTTATAGTAGATCTTTCTGTTGTTCACACAATGTCCTTTCTAGAGAAGACAAAACTCAGCCAGAAGACTGTGACCTTGAGTACTTCAACAATCCCTCCAATCTTCTCTCTAGTTAAGTTCAGGACCTCCTAGGGAAAAGATTAAAATCACCCAAAGGCTGCTGAAGGACACTTCTGACTTGTTTTTTGAACAGTCTCTCCGATTCTCTCTGCAAGCACAGGCACGTCTCAGTAGCCCAGATGTCCTTCAGGCTTCCTTTGTTGTCGATTTACACTGCAGTCAGAAAGGGTTAGACATATCAGCACAGTACGCTGTAAGGACAGGATTTCAGAACCTGAAACCCAAAGGACAAATCTGTAATGGATGAGTCTAAAGCCATCTTCTTTCATGACACCATACCTATTTAAAAAATTATTCCTAGTATATATTTCTACCTTTACCTCAGAATGTCATATTCTAGAAAGTGTGCTTCTCCTTTGAGCCAAATTTCACTCTTTTGTGCCTGCTGTGAAGGTCTATTTAATCTTAGCATCTTTACATATATTTTTTTCTTCTGCTCCTCCACTCAGTGTGACAACTTCTTCATATCTCTCACAGCTGAATCAATCCATAGTTGATACCTTTTCACATATTTAGTATGTAAAAAGTACCATAGCCTTTATCTAGTCTTTAAATTTCCCCAAATCGTTTTAATGTTAGTGCCATAATTCATTGCCCTAGTTAGCAACAGAAAATACTTCAAAGAATTTAGAGGTAATTACTAGACTTATTTTGTTTCTCTGTAGCATAAGGACATTTAACAATATGAATAACTAATTTTCTAATCAATTGTCCTTAATCAAATGCTATGGTACTTCTTTGTCATTGCTTTTATAAGGATATTGATTGTTTTGGTTGAATTTTTGTTAAGGTTTATTTACCGCTGTTTTATACATTTTTTTTTCAAAATAAATACTTCTTTTATGACTTTTTGTCTTTTGACAAAGTCTTATGACTTTTATGACTTTATGACTTTTATGTTCTATGTTTGTTTAATAGAAAATGGAAAATATTGTTGTTGCATCTGTATATTGTCAAGCATTGGAACAGACTGCCCAGGGAAATGGTGGAGTCGTCATTCTTGGCAGTGTTCAAGAAACATGTAGATGAGATACGGTTTAGCAGGCATGACATTGAAGGTACTAAAGTTGGACTCAATGATCTCGAAGGTCTTTTCCAAATATAGTAATCCTATGATTCTATGATCTGCTCTGTTAAATTATTTTGTAAGTCTTAAAAAAAAAACCCAAAAGATTTGCTTGGGAAAGTGTTCTTTTCCTCAACATTTGCTAAGTTATTATATGTGAATTTTACATTTTGAACGAAGTGATATAGGAGAAAAAGTTCTGGAAAGGCTTCTGGAGAACTTCAGGAGAAAATTATGTTTGCCAGCCACACAAGCAAAGGTTGTAATAGATACCACTAAATACTATTACATGGCTAGCTGTATCCACATAAAGCTATTTTTCACAATAACGATATACAATAATTGAACAATAATGTAATTTTTATCTTAAGACTAAGTACTCTATTTCAGAGTATCTATTCAACAAATGTCTGTTATGCATACTCAGGCAATTAACAATGTTAATATTTGGTCTTTTAGGTCAAGCAGTCAAGGCTTTTCTTCTAGCTGAGGTTAAAAGCAGTCACAAGCCTACTATTTCCAGATCCTTATACATCTATTACATATAAAACAATACTTTATATCACTGTTAACTCCAGAACTCAACAATAATATCTTTTCAGTTCTGAGGAAATCTTCTTGAGTATCTATGATTCTGCCATGATCTGCATCTATTTTGAGACATTCTCTGGGGAACTGGCTATGTGTTACTTTTCAGTACACTCAGAAGAAAACTTTGAATAATCATCGACCTTCTTAAAGACTTAGAAATTTTGGTCTTATTCTAGCTTTAACGAAATCTATCAGTTCAGTAATCATCTACCTGTTCAGACTGACAAATCATTGTCAGTGTGCAGTGCTTGTGAAATGGATAAATTCATCTAGAAAACATCTTGTCACAGTGTATTCTCCTAGCTGATGATAAATTACCTGACGAAAGGACAGAGAGAAAGGGCATAAAATGGGCAGAAAAAAGGGTTACTTTATCTTTTTCTGTTTGCTAACCAAACCAAATATAGTTACGACATTAGGGAACTCAATTTGTTTCCCATATTTTGAAATGTTGTGGCAACTCCTCAACAGCTTAAGATATCAGATATAGGAGTCCTAAAATGAGCAATAAGGCACGTGTATGGGCCAGGATAACAAAGGTGCAGTTGAAGGATATTGACGCTCACCTAGTTCAAATTTCTGATGCCAGGTTCTAGGTGCCTAGCCTCTAGGTTAAATTTAGTTATCTGCAGTAAGTAAAGTTTGCAAAATTTTCTATGTTTGAAAAAAAAAGTTTATAGACTGCTGAAAATGTAGCTTAAAAGTTGTGGAATTTCTAGTTATGCATGTGTAGAAAAATGATTCTTTTGACAGAATAAATAAAATAAGGAAGATGCATATATGATAGCATAGCTATACTTGAAATAATGCTACCCAGCAAAACAGAATTCAAAAGTAATTTAGGGTAGAATAATTCTTATCCTACAGTCTTACCTAAACATAGTCACTGTCATCAGGGACAGACAGCCATTACTCTATACACCCAAAATTTCCCTTAGGAAAGATCATGGACATTTATCTATAATTATCATGCAGTAATTATCTCAGTATAATAAACAAACTATTGCTATCAACAAGAATATTCAACTAGTAATCCAAATAATATACTGGATATGCTAGAATTAAATCTTAATGATTGTTTAGATTTTTAAATCCTAAAGGGGGTAACATTCAGGTTACACTTGGCAGAATTAGCTCAACAGCTATACAGCTGAACTCTAGGTTATTTTCAGAGGAGACTTTCTTTACAGATAAATATGAACAAAATCATTGATTAAAAGATACTGTAAAGGAATAGGATGCGGAAGAATATCAAGGAGATAGGTGATGGGGACTGGCCACACTGACCTAACTGTATTATACTCCATGCTCAGCTTATGGCCATGTCATGTACACCACACACACAGACTCTGCTCGTTTTCATATATTGTATCACATGATGCTTACTTGCTGTTTTTATCTGCTATTGGCTCCAATCTAATTATAACACAGAACGATCACAAGCTTAGTAATTGTACAAGAGCACAGGTTCCCCTTCTCCCACCACTCCTTGCCATGGACCAATGCTCAACGATGCCTAGAATCTCCCCATTGTTCTCCTCCTCCTGTCGGGAAGCTGGGGAGCCCCCATGGAGAAGCGAAGGTAATAAAAGCCTTAATTTGACCACCATGTGCCTTTTGTTTGTGTGTCCTCTCCCGTTGGGTGCTCAGGCAACCACGTCACCCTATCCTTTACAGAGACCTAAGAATATTGTCAGTAGTGTAATGATCACTAAAATGACTGTCCTTTCCCCCTCCTTTGTAGGTAAGGCCTGATTGTCCTCTCATCAAGAACACATCTGGAAGAGAAGACAAATAAATACTTGTGGAGGCTTCCTCAGGGTTGTACACTATTTTATAGTTTCCTATGATAAAAAATATTAAAGACATTAACCAGGTCCCTTGAAGCACAATGAAAAGGTCAGGATGTTTTGGTGAGTCTTTATTTTCTTATTAGGGCTGGAAATACTGCCATCACTTAGTCTCTGACAATATATTTATAATATAAAGGTTTCTGTACTTCTGTCTTTGAATGAAAGATCTAGGTACCTATAATTTCTGATGAACTTGAAAGAGACAAAGAATAGCACATTTCTCAATTCTGATATTCTTCCTCCTAGCATAGTCTGTCTACTAAAAGTTCTGTAATTGTAATTTTTAGGCTAAAATCAAGGCTGTTTACAAAATGATGTGAATTATTCATTACATCACTTTTGTAAGAGGCTGAGACCATCACAAGATGCCCATCTCTCTGTCAGCGCCTGGAGCCTGCTATACTGTTTTCAGAACAGGTGTTTGAGAAACTACTTATATCTTAGGTGGATTCATATCAAGGAAATAGGAAAGGCTTAGGTTAAAGCAACAGTGAATGAAGCCATCCAGAATTTCTCTGGTCTTTTATATGTCTGAAATCCTATCCGCAGGGACATGACGTAAAAAGAATAAACTTTAACATGGATCCTAGCAAAGAACAGCAATTCTGATGTTTTGCAAATCTTGATTGAAAGATTTTTAAGGAATTACATTGAAAGGAATGTATGAAAGGAATTACATTTCTACTAATTGATTTTATGATTGCAATAAAACCTTTTTATAAGAAGGAGAATGCAAAAAAAAATCAAAAATAGATACTTTGAAATGAAACATGCTTAAGATTTTTATGATGTGAAACAGAAAACAAATGCTGTCTGATTTAATTCTTAATCACAGTTGCTTCACAAATATAAAAGTCCTCATTATCAAAAAGCAGATTATAAACCCCTGGTCATAAACTCTCAAGGAACAACAGCCAAGTCTCTATATTTCACTATCTAGAGATGATGCTTCATAGCTATTCTTACAGAAATACATATTTACACTAAGGAATTGCTTTTTAAACACATAGTTTATTACTAGACTTTGATCAATTCAACTCAAACAGCTAAATGAAAAACATGAAACAGTCTTGCTGATTTGGGTACATAATCCCTGAATTTAACTGCCCCATTTTTAAGATAACTTACTTCTCATAATAATGCACCTTTCCATTGTAATGTTTGACTTTTCATAGACATACATTTTACATCAATACTTTTTTTATGTTCAGTTGTAAATCCTACAACAGAAGTAGATATATGTGTGTTTTATTTAATCTGCTATGCTTCCACCTGGCTTGACTGAGATTATGATCTGTATATATTGACTAAGTATTAAAGAAAGCTTCATTTTGTAATCACTCACTCTTAATATTCAAGGAATTCAATCTCCTTGACCTATTTTCAAAGGGAACCCATGTTACCAAGTCACTCTTCAAAAGCAGCCTATCTCAAAACCAAAGAATTATTAAGGATAAAAATTGTAGCTTAACTATGAGATTAGTTTTTTTAACTTTCAACCATTTAAGGTTAATCAGCAAGAAATCACCTGAAACTGGAGATACCTGTCTTTTAAATATATTTGTCCAAACTCTAAAATTTCACTTCTTGGCAGATCTTGTTATGTTCTGTTTATTTGGCAATTAGTAAAATAAATTTTGCTTTACTTGACCTTTATACAGACTTATGATGATATATGCACAGTGGAGTATGAATAATTGATATAAACCTGTAATGATTTATGACAGTCGAATCTCTTGTCCATTCAGCCTATGTTTCTGTAATAAGGGAGGAATTTTACCCAATTTGACCCAATGAAACAATGAAATTCATGTCCTATATTGCATTCATATAAAACTGAAACATGTTATCTGACCTAAGATAAAGGACAGATCTGCTTTAATGTAAACACAAAATTGAATAATTTCTTGCTTATGTATTTTTTATTTTTTTCCCCCGAGCAAATGTTTCCACATGTAAATTGTGAGACATCAAATATGAACCTCCCCAAGTCAAAGAACAGCTGGCACTTGTAACACACTATTCCATCTTTAGTATCATTATCACTGAAAAAAAAAATCTTAATTTCCACTGAAATGACATTAACAGATTATGTGAGGTTGGTTGCTAACCAAAGCCTAACTAAAATTCAGAGACTAGGTTATAGGGCAAACTCAAATACGGACGAACTCAATCTTTTCAAAGGTTTACCTGCACCTGAACTATATATAATGTAAATACATATACATATATAAAATTATATATTATATATGTAGTTAATATTATACATAAATAATTTGTATATAGTTTTTATAAATTACATCTATAATATATATAGTAAGTATATAAATATATAAAATATATTCACATATTTTAAAATATAACAATATATATATATAACAAGAACCATTCCCTTTAACTTAAAAATATTATTTCTAGCAATGATTATAATATTATTCATTTGTGACTAGAGAACAAAATTCATTTCCATATTTTCCTCTCTTATATAAACCATATGAACAATCTGATGTGAAACCATCATTACTGCAGTTTCATTTAATAGACAATCATAAATAATACAATTTCCTCATCATGTCCTGTTTTCCATCATATGCTAGTATACTCAAAGAGGAAGAAAAGTCTCATTTTGTGTCTGGTTTGGAAAATATATTTTCATCATTTTTTTTTCCTGTTTGCATTGACAGTTAATGATGCATATTTCACCTCCTGGTGCTTGTCACGTACATCCTTTGATGTTAATTTACTGAAAATCTTCAATATCTCAACCTTACACTGAATTTTCCAGTACAGAATAAAAATGTCCATAATTTTTTCTGGTTAATGGAAAAGCCAATTCCCTATTTTATATAGAGAAATGTGATGCTTCTACTAATCCTTCTACTAATGAAAACACCATTGAAGAAAATAGGCTGTTATTAATATGCTTATACTCCAGATGAATGCTCACACAAATATTTGTCACGGTAACTAAAACATTCATAATGCTAAAATTATTATTCATTAAAAATGGAGAGAGGCTAGTTTTTACAGTTGCCACATGCAGAAATGAATGGATCAACAAAATACATAAATAAAAAGTTCTCAAGAAAGGAGTGCCTAAAGGCTGTTCTATCTGTAGAAAAAAAGAGGAGGGGGGGAGTTTAAACTAGAAAATGTTGAATTCTGAATTCTAATGTGGTAATGAAACAAAGTACTAAAATGATAAAACAGTACAAAATCTCATAAAGTTTTTTCTTTATTTCTTTTTTTTTGTCTATAGCCACTCAGATGATTTATGAAGCTGATGTGTTTTGCAAACTTTGTGGGGTTTTGTGTATATATACTTTTTTTTTTTTTAATTAAAGTTATGTCTTTCTCATTCCAAGTTGGCCATCAGAATACATTTGACTCTCCAGGTTCTCTCTAGTGCAAGGGAAAAGAGCTTCTTTCTTTCCCATCCTGCCTCCTTTCTTTTTCCTGGAAGTCCGGCAGTGGAACATTTCTCGTCAATTTGCGGAATTATCTTTTACCTTCCCCTCCTCCTTATGGTTTTCTTCTATCTGTGGTATAAAATTTAATTATAGTTGTTCTGGATTGTTCTTAATTGAGCTTTAAGAATTATACCATTTAAGTTGCAAGATTTGCCTGGCACACATGTGATTTAAAAACAATGAAATCTTGATGTGATTATGGAATTGCCGAGAATATAAAATGTTATTAGAATGAAGAGTAACTATTCTTGGCAGCACTATTAAAAAAAAAAAGAAAAAAGAAAAAAGAAAAGGTTATAATAAAGTAGAAGAAGCAACAGTTAACATTTTTTTGAATATTTGTTTTTTTTTTTTAATTTTTCTTTAGACCAAAGAGATCCATCTTGCAAAAACAGACATAGATAAATATATTATCACTTACTTAGCTATTGTGTTTATCTAACTAAATTTATACATTCTAAGATATAATTTTGTTTTGTCACTGCTGTCAAGAAGTGAATGAAATGGCAAGTGAGAGTGGCCTACAGGGCTGAAAGTGATACAGTTAGACTTGAAAGAGATAAAACATAAATCATAGATCACACTGATAGATAGGAATGAAATGCATTGGAATTATTGTATTCAGGGGAGGATGTAACTTGCAGTATAGAGAGGCTATTTTTTCATCTGAGTTTGCACAGGACCCAGCAGCTTGGGGCTATGACAGGATCCTGGGGATAGTCAGAGCTTTGGGGTAACTGTACACAATATCGCTAGGCTTCTAAAATAAGAAAAGACTACCGCAATCAGAGCTACAAACACAATCCTTTAAATAGCCACGCCTTAAGGCAATTAAGTCAGATGAAATAGAAAATAATTGCAATAAAAATTGGCTTATGCCCAGCAGGCAAAAGGCTTCCGTCCATTAGCGAGCCCCAAGGGGCAGAGGGCTCTGCACAAGCCTCGGAGATGTCGCTGCCCCTGTGCCCACCAGGGGCTGCCTCCACCAGCGCTGCCAGGGTCTGGTCTTCTCCACACACTGCAGCTCCCTCCGGGAACCAGCTCTCCCCACTCACCCCCACGGACTTCGCCTGGGCCAGCTGATCTCTGTAATGAACATATACATATATGCTGAGCGCAAAGAGGCGGGTGACAAAATATGGCCCATTACTGGATCTGTTACCATCTGTTAATTTGTGAAGCTCTTCATGTACAAACAAGAAGCCAAAACCAGGCACAGCTTCAAGGTAACTCTTGAACATTAAGGTAATGCAGCGTAATCTGTTAACCCCTATTAAAAAAACAAAAACAAAACAAAAAGCAAAGAAACAAACAAACAAAAAAAGTGGTTCTTTAATGCTGTTAGTGGTTAACACCTTGCTAACTCTGCCAGTTAATTTCTTTGTCTTCCCTGTAATTCTTTGCTGATGTGTTTTCAAAATGCTTATTAGGAAAAGAGATTTCATAATCCATATAAATCAGCTTCTTTTGTTAAAAAAATCTTGCTGATATTCCCTATTGATATTGATTTGAGCTTGCTGTTTGCATAATACATTAAATGTAAGCAAGAGAAGCAAATTATGTACTGTATATAACTTGTCAAACCACATGCTATAGAGTATTATCCAGCAAGGTTGGAACAAACTGCTGAATCAACAAAGAATTTTCAAAGAAAGCTCAGGCTCTGTTTATTTACAGTAAAGAAATCAGTGAATAAAACATTAAAGTAAAAAAGCAACCTCCAACTAAATATTTCTGCATGCACAAAGCAGAAATTTATTTCGCTCTAACTTCCAGAGATACAAAAACTTTAAACTGCTTTTTGAATAATTAAGGATAGCTTTAAAGCAGATTCTGACATAGCACTACTTATACTAACAGAGAGTGGAAAATATCAAGAAACAAAAATGTTTTATTAAATATGTCGCTTTTTCTTCCATAAGTAAATGCATAAAATCCATTTTGGTACTATCATATAATGTTATAAGCATGTTTTATATATTCATTAGAAAAATGAATAAATAGGAAAATGTTAAAACTGTTACCTACACCAAACCTACTGCCAGTGATCTGAGAACAAGCTCAGCTTTTCAGAAGTGACTGCCCTGCCCCTAAAATTTTCAATATAATTTAAAATTACATCATCTTAAGTCAGTGAAACCATGGCATGTTAGGTTACCTCCATACTGAACCAATATGTATTTAGGTTTTCTAAATCCCTTGCTACTCCAGCAAATAAACAAAACAAAACAAAACAGAACAAGTAAATATAGTATTTTATTTCTCACCATGATAGCAATCGGTATTGAAGACCGATTCAAAGCAAACCAAAGTGAAAAAGAAAGATTTTTAATTTTTAGATGATTGCCTTAAACTAACTTTTAGCATTCAAACACTTTTTCAGGGCATTTGTGCCCATGTGGCAGTTTCCTTATGGCTGTCAGGATTCAGGCAAGCTCTCCATTATTTTACTGCATACTAAATCACATCCACAATTAAAAACCAGCACAGGGCTAAATACACACTACATCATGCTGAGACTCATGCGTGGCTGCTGGCCATAAGACAAAACAAGAATCTTCTGTGTTATGCTGCTAACACAGTAAAACGTATACTGAGGACAAGGTGCTTCGCAAGGTTTCTGGGCTCATGGATCAATACCACAGCTTTTTTTTTTTTTTTTTGAATTATCCATTTGTTACCTAATTACACTAAAAACAAAATGAACATGTACACATAACTGATATTAATTTTCTTCATCTTTGTTTTCATCTGGTTTTTATGTGCTGTGTGAGTAATCTTGGGAAGCTTCTATGTCAGCTCAGGTACTGGTGAATGCCTTTTTCTTCATACCTGGTATATCCATGGCTACCAAACTGCTGACAGCTGTTTTGCCAGTGCTGTTCTCTGGAAGAAGAACTGTTTTTTTTTTTTTTTTTTTTTTGGTATCTATATTTTGCGCTAACAATGCTGTGCAAGTCAGGATTATTTTTACTTTTGGCTAACTTAACAAAAATACTGCCAGTTCCAAACAGCAAGATATACGACAAGAACCTAGTGAAAATAATTTATGAACAGGAGCTTCCTTCAACGGCCATGAAGGCAAGTAATTTTAGGGATGAAACAGTTGACCGATTTCTCAGCTGTGAAACAGGAGGTCTAATTACAGGGCTACTGACCTTCTCCTGAGGTTGCTGGGAATTAGTTTGCTTTATAAAGGTCATAACAGGAGTTTGGTCTGTGTTAAGGAACAGAATGTTTTCAATAATCCCCTGGCAAGACTCCTTAATGTTCTATGGACAATATTCCTCCAAGGATATCATTTCTGAAATTCTGGATTCTGCTACTTCACATCCGATTGGATTATACTCTATTTGTATATCCACTTCCCAATTTCGTATTGAGAGACAAACAAACAAACAAACAAACAAGCACTACTAGCTTTATCCTGCTTATCTTCCTATTGCCAGTATTCCCATCTATGTGTCTGTTATATTGTTGCTGTTCGTAAGAATATATTTTTACTGCTCTTTTATTTAAAACACATCCCCCTTCCTTAGGATCATACATATTTGATTTTTGGGACATTCTCCGAACAGTAATTTTGCTGGCTGAGACTCAGTTCTTGAGTGGACAAAAGTAATAATGATTTCATTGACTTTGATGTTGAAGAATCTGGCTCAATTTCCTATTCACAAGGAGTATTAATGTGTTGGCAGCACTCACTAGGCCAGCTCTGTAGCTCAGAGCCAATACATTAATAGTCAGAGAAAGAATCATAATGAGCCAGAATCTGTGTTGTGCCAGTTAGAAAACACAGTACTGTATCTGAGCCCAGGTGGACAGAGCCCAAAAATGCCACCCGTTGGCTTCACTAATTTTTGGCTGTTCTACAAGCCCCTGACACAAACTGGAACAGGTTAGCTGATGCCTCCATTGCCATTGTTCTACCTTGACATATTTCTGCTATAGGGAACAGGACAAGAGCTCCCTGCTGTCATTCAGTGAGGAGAGTTCTGTGGAAAGCTGCCCTGTAGGAAAAGGAATGAAGCAGATGATTGCAGATTTTTCATTACTGAGATATATGCCACCTTAGATTTTTCAAGGTATCAGGGGTATATACAAGCAAAACGAAAAATAGAATCTCGATCAGTTAATAAAAAAAATGTTATTTATATTATTGCATCCTGATTAATGAATTTTATCGAGAAGTTAATTTTCTTCTTGATAAAAATCTGCAGTTTGCAACTGACCCTCTTAACTACTTCATGTAGTATTCCATAATACCACTCTCTTATCCACGTTCATCTGTTGATTCTCTGGATTATTTCTGAGTTGACAATCATCATACCTGAAGAAAAGGAAAAAAAGAGAACAAGTGAAGCAATCAATACAAAGCCGTATCAACAAGCCAACAGCTGAAACAGCTTGGACTAGAACACAAATAATTAGTCCCAGTATATTTAGCCATCCAACACATTTCTATAATGACATTTCTATAACCACGTATTTTTTTTTGAAAGATGTATGAAGCACAAAATCCAATAGTTCACAATAATAAGCAGTTATTGTTCTAAAACTGAAGTAACAATAAGCCATTTAACCGAGCTTTAAAAGATTTAGGATTTTTGAAGGTGGAGATTTTTTTAAATACAGAGTACAGAAACTATTTCAAGTGTCTAAAATCAACTATAACGACATTTTTCCCTATATATATTTATGTGAAGCAAGCAGTCTCAATGTACTATATCTCCATGAAGATACATTTTTATTGGTATCAAAACACATGCAGATAAATAATAGGCAGACAGACCAGCGGTCCTGGACATACATACAAGGCAAAATACCTCCAGAAAAAAATGAAAATATAGTTTTCAGAGTAGGAGAAAAGAAAATGCAGTCTTAAATAAATAAATAAATAAATAGCTGCTGACCCATTAACAATGCTGGATAGCACCAGGACTTTTAAATGGCTATCTTGGGATGGGAGATATATAGTTTCTGCTACTTGAAAACTTAGTTTGAGCAGAACGACAGAAGAGTGATACACAGAAACAGATAAATCTAAAGTCTTTACCTCTGAATAGCCCTATACTGTTTTTCATGTGCTTTAATATTCATACCCTAGGCTATGTCAATTTGGATTGAATTTCATACCTGTTGGAAGCAGAAGAGGGAAGTCAGTTGTCTCCATCTCTACAGACATTCCTGATAGTTGGTATTTTCAGCATGCACTGCCTTGAAGCAAATTGTAGGGAAGGCATTCTCTGATGATCCTATAGAGTGTATATGATATATATGCACTCCCTGTGACACTCTTCAGAGCCCTATAAGTGTCCTCATAAAAAGAGCCCTCTTCAGAGCCCTCATAACGCTATTTAGAAAACAGAATCTAGATTCCTTCACACATACCATCCCTCATAATGGGAAGTTTTTAGAATAAGAAGTTCCTGAGAAAGTTAATAAATAATTGAAAAGTCTGGCTTAATCTTCTACTAAATCTTATTGATATCTATTTTCAGAAAAATGTAAGAAACATATGATATTGTCTCAGAACAGTTTAACTCACCTTTTTGGTGAGTGCTTGTCTGTACTTCACAGAAAAGTAGGATGAACCGCAAAAGGAATGGAATGTTATTAAACACATAAGATACTTGAATCCAGACAATTACATATGTACTCTCTCTCTCTATGCCAGTCTAAGTCTTCTGAAGTCAGAGTCAGTTAGTTTTGAAGCTAACGGTTAAAAACAGGTGATTTTTTGCAGCTGCGTGAGTAGGGGGGACAGAGTATATATATATAGTGGTATATGTCCACAGTTGGTTGGCAAAGTCCCTATTTTTGAACAAGCAAAAGTCAGAGGCAAATTGAGGAAGAAGGAATCACTATGGAAATGAAAGTGGGAAAATGCAGATTATGTTCAGCAGTTTTCAGATTAAAGAAGTAAAGCAAATATAAATAAGAAGTAAATAATGATTAAAATGATCTGAAATTCTTTTTTTCTAACTAGGAACTAAAATAGAAAATAAAAAAATAGAAAATGAATTATTCAGTCTTGGAGATGAAGATGTCATATCACTTTCATTTTGGCCAGTGTTTCTGAAATAATCAAGCATTCTGAGCTACATCCACACATTGTGTGAACACTATTGCTACTGAACTGACAAAAAAAAAAAAAAAAGGCACTGATCATTGCTCCAAGGAAACTAGTCAACGAAAAGATACTACTAAAACGTTATGAAAAAAACCTGTGTAATTTTCAGTGGAAATTACTTTTAATAAATAGTTTTTCACTAGAAGAAGTAATTAGTTTAACAGAAGCACACTGTTTTAACAAGAAATCTTAGAAATAGTTGTGTTGGGTTGTATTTTTGTAAAAACTTGTTGAAAACAAAGCATGCATTCAGCAACTCTAATCAGGACTGGAGTCTTTAATCACAGATACAGTGAAAACCTATCCTGAATTATTTATCTAGAGAATAGAATCTATGTTATGTAAATCTGACTTTTTGTTTCCTTTTTTCTTCAGGACAGTGACTGCCTGCATTATACAGACTTGGATTACTATTCCATAACCACACCAAATCAGGATGAGAAAGATGAGAGGTAATCATGGTAGAGTGTTAGCCTTTGTGGAAACAAGCTTTGGTCAACTGAGCTAAAAAAAAGAATTTTTAGGCTCTAAGTCTACCTAGCTGTGTATCTTGTGTCCTAAAAATTAAGTACTATGACTGTCTGTCAATCTCTCTCCATATAAACAATAATCATTATCTCAATGCTTAATCTTAGTGATTTCCATACCTTCTTTCATCCATTTTTTTCCTGGATTCTACTTTGTATGTCCTCATACTCAGATTTTATATTCAAAATCTTGCTATAAGCAAAAAGGAAAGATGTTTTATAGATAAAATTTATAATTTGCTGTCAATAATAACACAGTCGAAATTGCTTCACACACACTTGCACTGGTCAACCGTTTTCTACGATGTTATGCTCACTCTACCCTGTCCCTCTGGTTTCTTACTTCTATAAGGTCTACAGCTTCAGTCTGTGGATCACGGAATCACTGAATCGTTGAGGCTGGAAGGGACCTCTAGAGATCTAGTCCAATTCCCTACTCCAGCAGGGACACCTAGAGCACATGGCACAGAGTGGCATCCAGGTGGGTTTGGAAGATCTCCAGAGAAGGAGACTCCACAGCCTCTCTGGGCAGCCTCTTCCAGGGCTCTGCCACCCTCACAGTCAAGAAGTTCTTCCTCACATGGAGGTGGAACTTCCTGTGTTTCAACTTGTACCCATTACCCTTCTCCTGTCACTGGCCACATCGAGAAGAGTTCAGCCTCATCCTCTTCATATTCTTCCCTCAGGTATTTTTATATATTGATAAGATCCTGCAGGCGTATTGACGAGCTGGGTCTCTGTGATGGAGAGCCAAAGACCTTTATTGAGGGTTAAACACAACTTATCTAGTTCCCGATCCCGGAGCAACCCCTGCCCTGCCTGGCAGCACGCGGAGCCCAATCAGTGAGGGGATCCTATGCAAGGCCGCCCAATGAGCTGCCTGGTCACGCGCTGGCCGCGTGGCTGCACAAGGACACCCCCAGCGCCATGCCGATGCCGTTGCACAGACCCCGCTCGCGGGCCGGCCGGGCTCGGTGCGGGCCGAGCCGCCCTGCAGGGGGCGCTGCGGCGTGGCCCGCCCGCCACCCGCAACAAGATCCCGCCCCGCAGCGTGGCCGCCCCCGGCCCCGGCCCGCGGCGCCGCCGCCCTGTCCTGGCGCCCGAGGGTCACGCCGAGCCCAGCGAGCCGAGGCGGCCGCCGGCCACGTCTGCCCTGTCCCACAGTGTCACCCCGATCTTATCTCACGTTGGCGGGTCGCACACTGCATGAGTATTTAGATGCGGTTCTTGCTCATGTGCCCATATCAAGCTCTGTTTCAAATCAGCCACCTCTCGCGCATTCTTCTGCTCCTGTGTCATGGAGTTCCCCATCGTTCTCGACTGCTGATGTCCGTCCTGCAGGAGGCACTTGTGAGCGCGGCTTCGTTTCAGCCTTCGTTCAGTCGAGCTATGCCCCGGTGCGACAAGCGCGTCTGTCGCCTGTCTGTGTCCCTGTTCGGGTGCCATTTGCTGCACCTAGTGAAGGAGCGGGCTCAGTCTTTCTGCTCCTTCGTTAGGTGTGAGCCCGTAGTTCCCAGCCGCTTACCCCTTTCCTTTCAAGAGGCTTTTAGTGCATGCACAAAGGACACTTCCTTTCAGCTTTATCCTTACGCTTCCTTTCAGCGTGAACCCAGGAGTGCAGCTGGGCGGTGCAACCGGAGAGACAGCCAGGCTTCAAGCCCCATGTTGGGCGCCATTTGCGGGCGTATGGAGGAGCAGGGTCTCTGCGATGGCGAGCCAAAGACCTTTTTTTAGGGTTAAACACAACTTATCCAGTTTCGGATCCTGGAGGAGCCCCTGCCCTGCCCGGCAGCACACAGAGCCCAATCAGCCAGGGGATCACGCGCGAGGCGGCCCAGTGAGCTGCCTAGTCACGCACTGGCCGCATGGCTACAGCTCCCGCCTCTCCTGCTCAGCCCCCCGTCTGCCGAGGAGACACTGCCCGTCACGGGCCTCAGGCTGACGGCAACAAGATCCCCTTTCAATCTTCTCCAGGCTAAACAGGCCCAGCTCCCTTAGTCTTTCATCATATGACAGATGTTCCAGTCCCTTAATCATCTTTACGTTCAACGCTTAATCATCAGCATTTCTCTACACTGGACCCTCTCTAGAAGCTCCATGTCCCTCTTGTACTGAGGAATCCAGAACTGCACTGAACTGGACTCCAGGTGCGGCCTCACCAGAGCTGAGTAGCTGTGTAGAGGGGCAGGATCACCTCCCTGGACCTGCTGGCAACAGTCTTCCTAATGCAGGACAGGATCCCATTGGCCTTAGTCACAAGGGCACACTGCTTCCTCATGGTTAATTTGTTGTCAACCAGGACTTCCAAATCCCTCTCTGAGGAGCTGCTTTCCAGCAGCTCAACCCCTAGTTTGTTCTAGTGCCTGGGGTTATTCCTCCCCAGGTGCAGGACCCTGCTCTCATCCTTGTTGAACCTCAAGGCTCTTTGTCCAACTCTCCAAACTGTCCAGGTCCCTCTGAATGGAAGTGCAGACCTCTGGAGTGCTGGCCACTCCACTGAGGTTGGTATCGTCTGCAAACTTGCTGAGGGTGCATTGTGTTCCTTCATCCAAGTCACTCATGAACAAGTTGACAGTACTGACCCCTGGGGGGCACTACTGGCCAGAGGCCTCCAACTAGACTCAGCACCATTTATCAGCCCTCTGAGCTTTGCCATCCAGGTCATCAGTGTTCAGTATATTGGGAGGAGTATTTTGATGGCAGTGGGATGATGATAAAATGATGCTATATTTTATCCTCACATGATCTTCATGGGGTCATCGTTACACATTTGTCAAAAAGTTCTACATTTTCCTCCTTTTTTTCATTTGCCTGAAAAGCCATATTATATCTCAATTTATTATATGAATTATTGCATATGTCAGAAAGTTGTTCAATGTTATCTTCTTTACTACTAAAAACCAGTTTTGCCCTAGTTCTAGGCCTTCATTGCTTTAACTTATAATCGGTAAATACATAGTTCTGAGGTCTGCAGTGCCAGTCTCTAAAGTAGGTATAGAAATTTCTCTGTTCCAGACATATAATAAAGGCTGAGGTACTTTATTTGCGATCAGATCATTTCAAGGAACAATTAGTAGGTGAAAAGATTACAATGTATTTTACAGTGTCACAGGATATCTTGGAAACATGTTCTGCAATTCAAATACTGTCAAAACAAAACTGGCAGAGCCTTTAATGTGACCTTCTTTGTTTTTTTTTTTCCTGTTTTTAACAAGTATAACTTGATAGAAAACATTAGCATGCACTAAAGCAAAAAAGTTCACAGAGTCATATGCATAAACTGAATGCTTATAAATATGTGTGACTGAAACAATTAAACATCCAATACCTTGCTTAACTATGGGGCTCCATGCACCTAAAACTAGACTATATCTCTATAGAGGAAAAAAAATCCTAAAATGTGGCAATTGTTTCAGTTATTTTAGCATATTAATACAAACTTACTTTTGGTAGCCTCCATTTTGTCTTCCTTTTGAGATTCTATTTTAATTCCACCCTATAGAACACAGAGAGAAAAAAAAAAAAAGTTCATATTTTTTCAGTGTATTTTACTGTTATTTTATTCACTAGCTACTGGAAGAGTAATTATCCTCCTCATTATGTTTCTCTATTTCATAATACTTAGAAGCAAATTCTTAAAAATTTTGTGAGCTCATAACGGTATTCATGTGTCACAGTTGTAGACAATAATTATGTAGAAAGTCTTTATTAGATTACTAGTGGGCTGCTTTTTAGAATTATCAAGAAAATGAAGAGCTAGGGGGGAAAAATCTAGATAATGCTTCAGGATGACTCAGAAGTTTCTATTTCACAGAAACAACACCAGCTTTTCTCAGACTCACTCTGACATTTGTTTGCTAATATATCAGCTGAGATATAAGAGCATCTGTTGACAGTAGCATTTATTAAAATAAGTAATAATATTTGTTAAAATACTTAAAAAAGAGGAAAAGATTTTTCACTTCTACTAATCTTCTGAATCTATATTACTAGGCTGGAAGACAGATAGCCTGAGAAAATGGACAATCAATTGCCTTTATGAGTCTGCTGGTATCTGGCTTCTACTAGTAGTGACGGATCAGTTTACTGGCTTGTCAAAATTCTAACGGGATAGTTATTTAGATAGATAGATAGAAACTAGACGTTTTAAAAGCTATTGGAGATAACCTAATTCTACCAAGATCTTTGGATATCATATCATGATGCTTACCTCTATAATATTGTTGGATGACAATATCACTTTCTTATCAAGAGAGCAGTTGTTCAAGAAAAAATTGCTAATGAGAAGCTGGAAATTCAGTCCTTATGAAGCAGGACCTCATTATCCAAGGTAATAGAAAGACGAGATTAAATAAATAAATAAGAAGAAAATAAGGAGAAAATAATTCTTGGCTCCCTGTTGCTGTAAGCCAGAAGAAAATGATGGCATTTTTGGAGCAAAAAAAAGTGATCAACAAAAGGAAGAAGACAACAGGAGAGGGAGGAGAGGAAAATTAATTTAGAAAAAAGATCTAATTTTGTATGTGCATATAAATCAAATTATGATGGACACAGTGATACCAGTTTTTCAGAGACAACAAATGGAACTATCTTTCCTCAGAATAAAACCAAGTATAAAAGCACTAATTTTCATTTCTTCTTCTCTCACACTGATGGTCTCCATTAATTTCATATTCAGAGCTCATCACCATATTTAGTACAGGGACAAATGCTACCCTGCATGTGATCCATTAGCTGCCTAAAGTGACATAGCTGTATTTTAATGCATATTTTCTGGACTAATGCACAGAGTTACTTGCAAAAACTTATTAATCATTGCTTACCTCATAAAAACTTTATTTGGCAAAATTTAGTGGTAAAAAAAGCTAACTTCCCCCTGCTAAAAAGTATATTTCAACTACTTTATTATATATAGCAGTAATTGCTGGATGCCAAATTATTCTGACTCATAAAACATGAGTTAATTAAAAAAAAGTCATGGGAACATAAAGAACTAGTGTTCTTCATCCTTGTCTAAAGTCTAGGTGAGCCAGATACTAATATAGAGCATCTGTATCAAACTTTCCTGTGAATACTAAGCACAAGGATAATTTTCATCTTGGCTTTAGAAAGTCTTGACATACCATTTTCTATAATATAACTCTAATAATATAGGCCAACACATATGTTATGGAATACATACCAAAGAATAATGATTGTACAATGTTTTCTTCTACTTTTTCATCCTCTCCGTTCCACAGAGTCACAGGAAATTAAACTAAAAGCATAACTGAACTGCAGGAAAAATACAAATTTATTGAATGTTCCAGTCTCTCTTGGATTCTGAGGTTCAAGGAGGATTTTGCTACCTTGCCTCCTTCAATTGAGCTTCCCTAGCTCTTTGGCAGTCAGAAGCTATTTCTTAATTACGTGTTTTTTATAATAAAAGCACCCCACGATGAAAATCCTGCCTGCTATTAGATGCTTTGGAGTGCTATACCGAAGACCTGGATGCTTGTTAGGGGTGTTGAGTACCCTAAAGTTCAAATCACTTACTTCTGTGTCAGTGAAGAACACCTTGATGCTGTCTTGAAAACTCAAGCAGGGGAAAGGAAAATGCAAGAACTCAAAAGCAAAAGGCTGATCTCAATGCTTTTATATAGGGCATGAAGGAAAGCTTATCTTGATCTATTCCTACTGTAGTTAAATTTGAAAATCTATCTATCTTTTTTATGTAGCTGAGTTATTAAAGATGTTTTCTTGACACACCTCATTGTTATATCTCTTTTATTTTATACCAAAGTCCCATGATGCTGTTCAACTTCAGCTTTTCCTGATTGACAGCTCTGATGTAACAACTGTACTTTTACTTCTAATTTATTTCAGATGCACACTCAGTTTTGACTTAATGATTTGTAGGGTCTATAGATCTATTCAGTTTTATTTATTTATTTATTTTAATCACTTTTATTTCACAGGAGATCCATTTAGTTCACTATGTCAGTTACCCATAGGTCAAACAAACATATATTTTTTAAAGGTCGTAAGAGACCTATTCTATAAAGTTAGAAAGATTTAGTGGAAACTAGCTGTGGTGGTGACTTCTTACGTCTAATTCCTGTACAGAAAAAAAGGCACATAGGAAAATAAGAGCAAAAAATAAGGAAAAGAAAGAGCAAAAGAAAAAAAAATAAGGAAAAGAAAGAGCAAAAAATAAGGAAAATAAGGAAAAGAGCACTGTTTTACTGAAGCTTGCACGTCCTCTTTGAAGACCCAATCTCTCTCTTTCAAAATACATTAAAAAAAAGAATACAGTAATGCTCTTTGTGAATTAAGGGTTTTTTCATCTTTTTGAAGATGCAGAAAGTTTTATTACATCAGCTACTACCTCTGTACACCACTGATTTATTAACTGTTCCTGGTTTTGGGAATCCCTTTTATTACTTGATGATTCTGTACATACATTTCCTTTGCAGTTGGAGACTTGCCTGTTATGCCAACTTCCGCACTGACGACTGTTTCTGAGACTGATGCATACAGTTCATTGGAGGTCATGAGTTGTGACTAGACACAGTGGCAACCAGAGATTGAGATGAGAAATTATTTTTTCAGGCACCGTCACACTATTATTTTTGCAATCTGACTATAATTTCATCACAGAGTGGCAAACAAAAGCTTGCTACAGAGAATTATTACTATCCCAGCTGTGTGGCAGAACAGCATGCTGTGCCAGCCTGCCACCAGTTTACATGCGAAGCTTGTTTACATCCAAAAAGTGGCCTTGTTGCTTGCTACAGCTCGCATGAGCGTTCATAAACACAGACACAATTGGAGGCAGAAGATGAACTTCACTCATACAAAACTGCAGAAGGTTTTGAGAAATGCCAGGATTGTTCAAAATGCTGTAAAATATACACTCTCTTTGTAAAGGTAGTAAGTGGACTAGAAACAGTTGCTTTGCATATGAGTTGTTTCACATCCCTCTCCCCACCCCAAAACCTGTCACAGAGAATGGTGTTAGTGACAAGCCTACAGAGTGCACTGGAGACTCATTTACCCTAGTATTTGCACCATCTACAGAGAAAAGTCACAAGTGTATTCTCTTACGTTGCAGACAGATATTTTTGATTGATTCAGTCAAATGTATCATTGCTCTTTTCGAGTATCATTTCAGAATGCTTTTAAAACCATTGAAACCATTTTTCCAGGTTCCAGGATGCTGTGAAGTAAATTAAAGATGAAGAATATAGAAATTTTGTTTGAGAAGAAAGTTTGCATGATAGAAACTGGTGACTTGTATTTCTTTGGTTAAAAATTAAAGGTGGTAGGAAAAAACAAGCAAGAGGATACAGATTTAATATAAATGTCAGTTATTTCAGTTTAAATAAAATTACTATTAGTATATTTTAAAATAATTTTAAGATTTTCTATGGAGAATCAGTCAATGACATCTGATTTCAAATGGATATTGCCACAAACCTATCCTGTCTTTGCAGCTCTTGGAAGAAGATAGGCATAATTCACAGCTTTGGAAGCAATTTATTTCTTGGTTCTATTTGAGACTTCATTGCAATTGCCTCCAGGACAAAGTCCAAGTGTGAATTTGGTTCACTCAGGGAACCCTATTGAAAGCCCTATTGAAAAGCAGCATGGCCAAGGCTGCAACAGGTTCGAGTCCTTCTGGCAGTTCTTTCTTTCTTTCATTTATGCTATTCATCTTTCATCTAGGCTGTTCAAAATTTTTTCACCTTTAAAAACCATCACAATCCCTCTTGTAAAACCTCAGAGCATGCAAGAAAAAAAAATCAAATTTCACATTGCAAAAACAACAGGCTAGTCCACTGGAACACAACCTTTTTTTTTCTTTTTTTTTTTTCAAATGCTTCATCAATCTGCCACCCCCTTTATACTATATGTATATCTTAGGGACACAGCACCATATGGGAGCCTAATTTTAAGCAACTAACTTTTAAGCAATATGGAAATAACCATTCCCTTTTAGACAGAACTGATGATAAGTAGCATAGGTTGTCTGTTACGTTTCTTAATAGTCAACTAACACAGAATATAAGCATCAAGCCCTGTTTCTCTTTCATTTGGCAACATCAAAGTATCTGGGGAGTTCATGCCATTTACTCTATTCTGAAAGCACAGACATCTTCTAACTCCCCTTCAGGATTTCTGCATATTAGTAAAGGTGGACTGTCTCAAATGTCAGTGTTTTCTCACACTCCATAGCCAAGGCACTCTCTCCAGCAAGCTGGAGTTCATGCAGGCTTCTTTTGCTCTGTAAGTCCCTTCTGTACCCTCTTAGCAACAATAAACAGTTTCATTGCATATAAATGTGTGAAAAGAGGATTGTCAGAGACATCTTGAAGCAGATGGGTTAAATGCCCCTTCTCATTTGCAAAAGGAGAACTTGCTATTCACCAATGTGAATATGAAGAACATGCCACTTGCTATTCACTTCTATTTCATGAAAGTTGAAAGGATTCTTGAGAGATTGGTAAGTGAATGACTTTTTCTGTTAATCTATTAGTTTGGGCTGTAGGGCTTCTACATCTTTGAACAGACTTTGAAGTAATCAGTCCTAATACCACCATTTACCCTACAAGGTAAAATTGACTGCAATTTTTTTCCAAAATTACATCACTTTCTATTTTCTGCTGCTGACATTTTTACATTTTGTTTAATGACAGATATTTTAAGAAACTTCTGGATTAAGGAAAACTTCCCGCACTGACATCAGGTTGAGGTTTACCAATTTAGATTCTGTGTTTCATGTATTTGAAGAGTAAGAATACTTTTTGTGTGTGTGTGTGTGTATGAAAGAGTGGAACTACGTTTTGTAAGGCACTATCAGTAAAGATGAAAATAAAAAAAGGATGGTTTGTCCTTTGCATGAGTATACAGATCAGGTTACTTCGTGAACAGGACATCTCACCACCTTCTGGCGAAATCACCCTTAAGTATTTTATGGGTGGCAACATCCAAGCCCTTGTCGGGTACTCCAGCTGCTCCTCTCTTTACTGGGCTTCTGAGAATATTGGAGCTGTAAAGTTTTACTTCGCTTACATTAAGTCTCTATATTGCACATGCTTTTCAGTTTATTGAGTGGCATTGTATTTTGTTAGTCTATGATGAAATTACTAACAAGCATATGCAGAAATTCTTGTAAAGATGATGTAAGGAGATAGCAAGTCATAGTGCTCCAGTACTATTAAATTGCCTTTGGGGCATTATATGTATGCTTTTTATCTTGTTAAAGCATTCAAATAAAACATGCTTGCAGCTATGCGTACAAGGTGGGAAAGTTGTTGAAATCTGTAATTTGTTCTGGAGATGAGAGCTGAAACAGATTAGCCACCACACACGAGTAATACTTTAAGAGGAAGCGATAACTGGCTTTAGAAATAGTAAGGCGGACATGAACAGTAGCTTGATTCCTACAATAAAAAATGTGCCTTGGTGTTTTATATATATTCTATTGGGGAAAAGTATGTTTAGAACTATTATGGAAATGGAAAGGGTGAATAAAGTGTTTGTGAATACAGAAAAGTTTATAGGACACAAATATTTTTTTAAAAAATATAGGGCCTTCTAAAAATTCAAGAACAATGACCAAATCAAAAGGCTTGTTGTGACCTTGTGTAGATTTTAGAAATCATTTTGGGAAATGCTTTACACAAGTACATAATTAAGTTAATGAATCAAATTTACTGTTCCTTTTCAAAGGGACACTGAAAATTCACCTCTGAGTAAGTGAAGTGTTTTAAATGCTGTTCTGTTTACAGTTTCTTTATGGTCATACGGCCAGTGTATGAGGCAGCATGACACAAAATAACAATTTGACTAACTGCCAATATATGAGACTGATAATGTGCAACAGTTTTATTAGCAAAAAATGCTTTAAATGATGAGAAACAGAATTAAAATTGAATATATTTAAAGGCAAACAATGTTCTTTTTCTTCTAATCTAATTTAAGCTAGTGCTTCCTAGTTTGGAAAATATGTTTATTTCATGTCAGTTTTATCTCTCAATGATAGCTGCTAGCAATAACCTACAGAGTGTCCTTAGGAAATTAGACTTACTTAATTGACCTATGAATATCTTAAGACAAGATGCAACTCTGGGGATTTCGCACTTAGAGACACCCTATCTGAGGGCATAAATGTCCTTTCTCAAAGTGTTATTTTCTGTAAAATTTGGCAGCTACCTTTAGGAGAAAAAAATACTACTACTACTACTAATAATAAAAACAGAACAGAAAGAATCAGGGACATAAATTATTTTGATTTCCAAAGGTATGCAGTTTATAATAAAAGATTTCTTTTTACATAACCCTTATAAATTTTACGTAGACTGGACCTCTACTTTAAGGGAAGACATCTTTTCTCCAGAATATCAGTAAAAACCTGTGTTAACTATAAATAGTCAGAATATTAATGAAAAAAATCATTGGAACTTGCTTGGGTTAATTTAGTGCTTTTACAAAAATTTAAAAAGGCTCTGAAATTGTTTAATCTGCAAATATTAATTATTTTAATATTTCTAAAAGTGATCTTTTGGCTTTATCAAAACTATATATTTTTTGAAGTCAAAAGTTATTCAAGAAAGGTAAGTGAAAGCTGAAATAGACCCAATGACTTAAGAATCACAAAGTCTAAATGTTGTCTACTCAGTTCTGATTTTGATGATTTAGCTACAAGATGTGTAAGACCAGTAGTAGTAGTAGTAATCACAAGGTGACACTGATTTCACTTTTTCTTTTAATGAGATAATAAGATGTAATAAGCTTTTTTTTTTTTTTTTTTTTTTTTTCCTTCACATTTTAGGCTTATTTTCACTTCATTTCACATATATTTCTGCTGGATTTACTCTAAATTCCAGTTCTTGGATTTCTACCCCAGCTACTTAGCAATGGAATTCCTTCTAGAAGATGCTTTAATATGCTTTTTTTTTAGACATGTTTGTGTGTGAAAATATGCACGTATATGTACTGTGCAAAATTGTACACAATTTATGTGTATTTAATATCTCTATACTTGTACTGCATTACAATTCAGTAGACCCCACTGCCTGTCGAATTGTCACCTCAGATCTCAAACAGTGAGCTCAAACTAATATCTTTGAAACTGAATTAAGGTAGGAATAGTCATATTTTCTCTGATTTCATTGTCTAAAATTCATGTTTTTTCCAAGGCTATTAGTCTATTATTTTTGAAAAATTAAAAAGAGGCTTATAGCCAAAAGGTAGTGTAAGTAAGTAGTTTAGAGCCATACAAAACCACTCAAACACTTACATTTTCCTTTTTTTTTTTTTTAAATGTCAAACCTGGTTTCCACTTTTATGTTCTTAAAATTAGAAAAAAAAAATAGCATAATCCTGATCATTTTTTAAAATTATATTTCCTTTTTGTCAGCAGTATGTCTAGGAAGGAATTTTCAGAACTATTGATTTTAACTTATGTCAATCTCAGCACTGTTACGTTTTTGTTTTTTTGTGCAGTTGGAACAAGTGAGGCTCTGTCAAAGAGCTCACCATAATTAACCTTTTTTCACCTGTGTTATAACAACAGCTAACTGTAATTAATTGTGACTGAATCTGAAAATGCCTGGATATAAAATGATTCACTAAAATATAAATGAGAAACATTATACCTATATTTTAACAGTGGTATTTTTTCCTCATTTTCCTTATAAAGTTGGAGACATGCATACAGTAGCAGTACATCACAAGAGCAGCACAATGTGACATTACAATGTGGCTTATCACAGGTTTTTTATTTCAGTAAGAGCCAGCTGTTTGGTCATTCGTTTTCTTCAAATTCACAAGCTGGGAGGCATTACATTCTGAGGGTTTAGGACTACCAGGAGAGTGCTTAACTAATAGATGAATATTTACTGGGACTAATATCACAGTAAGTACTGGCCTATTTTAATTAAACATAAACAGAAGGAGTTAATAATGAACTTTACAGCTTAATATGTGAAGCAGAAAATGTAATTTGGAGGTAAAATGAAAGTGTAAATGAATGTACTTAGACTTTGCATCATCAAAGAAATCCAATTGAGTGGTGCTCAATGTGAATTCATTAACACTCAATTTTTTTCATGATTTTAACTTTAGAGTTCCTGAAGGTCAGGTCTGTTGTCACCTCCATACTCTTAAATTTTTCACATATATGGGGCATTTAATTCAGTGTCATGTGCTTTTTATAGTTAGCTAATTCAGTGCCAAGTCATGCCTATGATTAGGGCAAATCTATTCTGGAAGAGATTAAGGAAGAACAAGTAAACAAGCAAACAAAGAAAAAGCATGAGAAGAAGAGAGGTTTGGAAGGGCGAAAGAAATAATAAAATTATCATATTTCATAATGTGTTCGATGAGCACAATAAATCTTAGTATCGGTAAAATAGGGCTGATCTCATACCTCTTTGTACAGCATTTTGGTGCCTACCTAATGAAGAATACTATAAAAGCAGTCGGTTTCATTGGGTCCAAATTAACAGGTGTCTACAAGGGATTGTGTATGTTCCACCTCAAATCTGTCTCTGAACGGTTGGTAGTAAAATGTTTGTTTGTATGAATATGCTATATTAAGTCTCTTCACAACTGAGAGATATGCTTGAGAAAGAAAATGTTTATTCTAATGCAAGAAACTGTTTGGGTAAACGTCAAAATCAGTTGCTACAATACTTCCGAAACTTCAGCTCAATACAGGGACCATGAGAGATGAATTTCTTACCAAAAGTTCTGGGGCAAAATTCTATGAGTTAGCTTTCAGATTATTAAATGAAAATTTCCATCTTCTTTTTGATCTTTTGACTCAAGATTCTTTTATTACATCACAATAACATGAATCTCTTGGAAGAGAAACTGAGTAAAACCATAGTGATTTAAGTAACTATTGTAACAAAGTATGCAGATTCACTGGGTAAATTAAATAACAGTATATCTGGTCCCAACTAGATATACTGTTAGATAGATAACTAGATAAACTAACTGATTTTCTTCTATTGCCTTTTATAGGATTCATAATCAAACCTTAACCACAGAGCCTGAAACAATACTGTTCTTTTACTCAAACAAAATGTTGAGGGAAAACAAATGACAACAACAGCAACAAAAATCAGTGTCCTGGAATAATTTCTGTGTGCATGAGGTGAATATCCATCTAGCTATCTCAACTTACAAAAATTAAATGTTAAGTCTCTCCATATAATTTGCTTAAACACCTTTTCTTTTTCTTTTTTCTTAATATTAAATAGTAATAGTAGTGGAGTGAAATTTATCCATGGCAAAACAGACACCACTTAATCTATGCACCATAAATGTCCCATTTTCAAATGGGGAAAAAAACAAAAACAAAACAAACAAAAAAAACTAATTTCATGTGAACTTAACTGTTCTTAACTGTTAGGATTTGAGCTGGATCAGCTTCACATGGATGCTTAAGAAAATATATTTCTTAGTAACAACAGATTAATAAAAGTGTTGAATGCTAGTTACGACACCATTCAAACTCTTAAAGAATATATCTTTGAAAAGCAGACCCAAAACAGAGAATATTTGCTTGTTTTTTCAGCGCACAGTTGCATTTATCTCTAAATAATATGAAATTAAAAACAATTCCTCATGCAGCTTGCATTGGAATTCAGGGATCATTTGTCAGTCAGCACAGGGATGCTAACTGACCCCAAGACTTGTGGTTTAAGGTTTAATCTACAAATAGTTACTGCCTGCAGACAGTCTGCAGACTTCACCTGTAAACTGCAACTAGAGTGAAAACTTGGAGTTTTTTTTTCTTTTATGTTTTTCTTAATCCTCTACACACATCCATATGGGATGTAGTGATATCTGTTTATAGCACTGGATGAGACGTTGATATAAGGAACAGAATTGTGTAGTAAAGCCTCTGTTCCTTTCATTCCTTAGTATTTGCAAAATGCTTCTTGCACCAGGGAAGCAAAGTTGGAAAGAGAGAAAGAGAACACATTTGTTCCTGTCTGCATGGAGATTTCAGTTACAAGCTAGGATCTCAATTAATACATTCTCTCTTGGCACTCATTAGGAGAAAAGACAATGCATTGCATATGCACTGCAGGAATAAATGCTTTTCTATGCCTGAACTGTGAATACAAACAAAAGAAAAACAGCAGAAAAATATTCATTTTGAACTAAAAAAGACCTTCCTTTCACTACAATAAGGCTTGATATTGGCTTGGCTTTTTACAGGTTTAATACACAAATTATGACCACAAAGACTGTAATGAATTTCACATCGAGTGGTTTTATTTATTTATTTGACTGGTAGTCAAACAGCTATTATAGATAAAGGATAAAACCCTGGAAAGATATTTGAGTCTATAGATTAGTTTAATTCCATAAACAATCAAATGGAACTTGGTGGAAAATTAGTTACATTTTGTTAAAGCTTTTTCTTTTTCTAGAAATTATTGGGAGAGTTTTTTTCTCATTATTTAAGTGTTTCCCAAATTTAGATACATTTTTTGTTTGTTTGTTTCAAAAACCTATAATAAGCATTAAGACCTTGAAGTTTTATACCACTGCATGCAGAATGATCTCTCTTTCCATTTTCTTATCCTATTGGGAATCCTGTGCCTAAGAGACTGGAACAACTGCCAGATTTTTGAAAGGAAAGGGATGATTCTATTTTGACTTCAAGAGACAATAGTTCAGCTTTTTCTCCATTGTTTTAGAACACAAAACCAAATCTCAAGACTTCATTTTGCAATTAGTGGCACCTTATTTATTTGTTTATTTATTTATATATTTATTTGCACAGATTCACAAAATCACTGAATGGCAGGATGTTTGAGGTCGGAAGGCACCTCTGAGGATCATGTGGTTCAATTCTGCTCAATCAGGGTCACCTAGAGCATGTTGTCCAGGACTATGTCCAGTTGGCTTTTGACTATCTCCAATGAAGGAGACTGCACAACCTCTCTGTGTAAGATAGTCCAGCACTCAGTCATTCTCGCAGTACTTTTTTTCTTAGACCGAAACTCCTGTGTTTCAGTCTGAGCCCATTGCCTCTTATCCTGTCACCAAAGATTGTTCTGAGGCATGCATTTTTTTCCAGCCTGTACAACTGGCGTATGACCAGGTTCTTAGCGTTCATTCACTGTAATGGTGCACTGAGTTACAATTTAGTTTAGACACAGACAGTGTAACTACATGCATCAGACTATATCTCAGAGGAAATCAATATTATTTAAAAAATAATGCTGTGTTTTAGGAACAGGAATATTCCATTTTCTGTCTGGTTTGTGATATTTATTGTGTCTTTTAAAAAACAATAATAATACTAGACTTGTAAAGATAGTCCTTGTGATAAGAAGAAATTTACAGCTTTTGTCAATATAAAGAAAATATGACCAAACAGAAAGCTGTATTCATTTTTTCTCCATTTCAGTAGCAAAGAGCTTCTAGGAAAGGTACAAATCATAGCCATAATGTAAATGCACATTTCCCAGAGTGTTGAGCACGCACAAAAAGCTGTGAAGTATGAGGACCACGGATAAATTTTTCATTTCCTTAGTCCATGCTGCCTTTTCAAGAAATGTCTCTTGCTATTAGTGTGTGTTAACATAGGATACTAGTCATGCCCCTGCAGAGGTACAACTTTGAAATGTGGACTTTCCCTACCATTTTTCTGTGTGCTTGTAGACAAAGGATGGCACAGTAAGCAGCTGTTTTGCTGCTTACCAAAGCATGCAGGGAAGGAGATAGCTTGCTTTTATTTCCATCCTTTTCCATAAGAGCTGGTGTGTTGGGGAGTAACTTAGAAAGGAAGATCACAAAAAGAAATAGAATTGTATGCAGAGGCAGGATCTTCCAAGTAAATTTGCACGTACCTGGAATGCCCCTGGACCCTGGTGCGTCATCATTTTAACTGAAAAACTGAGAGACTCTTCCTGGTACAATTTTTTTCCTATACTTTCTAACACTTTTATAAACATTTCTGAAGAATTTTTTGAGAGTCGCAGGAACTATTTCTAACAGACTGTATGAATGCACCCATGATGTTTCTGTGGCTGTGATATCTATGCCGAAAGGACACAGTGTCCAGCAGTGTTCTCAAGCATATCTAATTACTTTAAGTACATGTAGCCACATTTTGATCAGATAACCTCATGAAGGATTTGGCATCCCAGTATTATCCATACAGACATACAGCATATGCATTAGCAAAAATCTGCTGTGGTGGATCATGCCCCTTTTTCATGCAATAGTATAGAAGACTTGAAATGATCATGGGCCCGTTATGGTCAACTCATACACCATTAAATATAAGTTATGGCACTCCGCATATACTCCATTCTCCAGGAATTTTTGACAATTTCGATGTGAAAGAAGAGTTGCAGGTTTGTAAGTACTGATTTCAAATACAAGATTTTTAGGTTGCCTGTGAGGACAAAGTCATGGAGATGCATGGAAGATGCATCATGGAGATGCAATATTTGGCATTTCTTTCTATTGATGCTAACCTCCCGAGCCTTAGTCATTAAATTCTTTACTTTCTTTTGCTGACAGAAATGGACCTGGGAGTTAGTGATCTGGAAGTCCTTCCTGTCAGCAGGCCAGATCCATAACAATTCTCTCTGACATTCTTTAAACAACTCTCAGCTGGTAGATTTCATCTTCCCTGAAGTTGAGTTCAATTAAATCCTTCCATGCCTTCACTGTCACAAGTAACTTTTGCAGATCTCTAGCAGCCTTCTCCAGAAAACTTAGGTCTCTATTTAATGTCATTCATATTTTCTCTTTGCCTATTCAACTACAGAAAGCATAACCTATTTTTAAATAGGTCCCTGTTCAGATTATCTGTCAGAAATAAACTATACCTTCTTTATGGATCAGCAATCTTATGAATGCTTGTCATATATATGTAAATATATATGTATATGAAGTACTATACAGCAATTAATGAACAAACACTATAAAACTGAGCCATTAAATCTATTTTTCCCTATGCAAAGACCTCTATTTTTAGCATTCCATGAATTCTGAATGCCTGTTTTAAAGATTTAATAAGTTTTTAAAGCAGGTTTACTTTGATTTATGGAGTAGTAATATGCACTGGCAATTTCTAGTTTCAATTACATGTTTCAGCATTTTAAGAAAGTTTCTTGTGTAATGCACAAGAAAATATTATATTTTTTATTGTTGCATTCACTTCAATTTTTGGTTGCATAAATTACAAGAAATTCCCAGTATAAAATGAAAATGTGTATAATTCAGTGTATACTAGTATAGGAGTATGCTTTTAATGTGCTCAGTCTAATCATACATGGCTTAGACCATCATTTGGCTATCAGAAGGAAGATAGATTGGAATACAGAAGTATTTAGACTTTAATAGAGTTTATAGTAGTTCAAAAATATATAAGCAGTTTGATCATGAGAACTGCAGAGCCTTCTTATTTCTTTTCAAAGTAGGACATCATCATCCTACAGTATATCATAAGAGAGGGAAAAAGTGAAGAAAGACAATAGAGGAAATATATAGAAAGGTAAGAAAAGAAAAATGAAAATGAAAATTAATCCCAATGAAAGAGGGAGACAAAGAGGAAAGAAGGAAAAGGTCAAATGGAATTGAAAGAGAAAATGAAAAGAGGAGAGATAATGATAAAAATTTAAGCCTTCAAAAATTTCCTAAACTGTATTAGGAAAGAAGAGAAGATTCTATCATGTAGTGGTATATGTGGTGAAAGGGAAAACGAAGAAACAAATAGAATTAAAACAAAAAAATGAAGGACAGGAATAAATGGCATATTCCACAGTGGAATGTGTTTACCCTCAGGGTCCCTGAAGGATCTGTGCAGTGACCTGTGTTGTTCATCGTATTCATATAAGGGAGCAAATAATGAGCTGCCAAATTTTACAAATTTTCATTTTTCCAGGAAAACCAAAAAGAAAGATTACTTCAAAGTGTTGCAAAAGGAGATCCTTTTTCTAGGTGTTAGAGAATGGCAAAAGGAATTCAGTGCTTATAAATTCAAGGTAAAACACACATGGAAATACCTATGGAGGCAGAATGACAGTATTTGAAATAGTGATTGCTGTTCTTAAAAATAAAATCTTAGAACAATTTTATGTAGTCATATGTCATAAATAATTAGTGAAGGACCAGAGAATAAAATAAGGAAAACAATATAACAATATAACTCCATGATATAAAGGCATGGCATACTGCATGGTGAAAAATATGCATTAATCTCTGACCTCAGAAGGGTCTAGCAGACTTTGATAACATACTGAAAAGGAAGAAGAGGATGATCAGAAGTATGGGATAAGTTTTATGTTAGCATACATAAAATAAAATATGTTTCTCAGCTTGAAAATGAATGAAAAAAAACCCACCATGGACAAAATGGAGATCAAGTCAAAATTGTTTGAAGAAAGTGAATAAAAAGTGGTTATTCATGCTATCTTATAGGGTAATTAATTGGGTATCCAGCTAAACAAATTAAATGAAGTATTGAAGTACTTTTCTGTCATATTAATCTCATTGTCACAAGTTATTAAGGATGACAAGAAAGGGTTCAAAGCAAGGTTAGGCAAATGAAGATAATCTATTGATGGCTATTATCACAGTGGTCCAGATGGACTTTCCGCCTCAGAAAGCTCTAAAATTATAAATGCCAGAAGCTGAAAGAATATGCATGGATAAGGATCCTTGCAAACATGTTATATATATTTTTTTCCTAAGCCTCTAGTGCAAAATTTGATGGACATTTGATTTGAGTAGCAAAGAAATTTTCAATGTCTAAGAAACTATGAGGAATGCAACCCACCCCCCCCTGCCCCCACCAAAAAAAAAAAAAAAAAAAAAAAAAAAAAAAAAAAAAAAAAAAGATGTAAGAAGGGCAGAAGAAAACAGAGAAGAAATGAAAACGGGCATTCACAAGCTTGGCAAATATAAGTTGAAAACATTGCTTCATATCACTTGTTTTATGTGTTTTTGAATAATTGGCAGTCTATGGTTATGGCAGACTATAAACCTCTGTTTATAATAATCTTTTAATTCATTCTTCAAAAATATTAAAATTATGTAGGTAATGAAAGGAATTAGATGGGGTCAGACCAATATTTTGACAGACTTTTTAGAGATAGATGTAAACTTACAAAAATCAAGACATGCTATGAGGTTAATGAAGAGAAATCTAGTCTCAGATTATATATCCATGAACATAAGGTTGTGCCAATACTGAACATAAAAGCATAAAAATTATGCTTTTAAACACATAAAATAACTCTATGTGAATTGTACCATGGAAGTCAAAGGAACTGTGTTAGTTAAAATACGTATTTACAAAAGCTTATCCTTCACATTGTTGTTTATAAAGTTCTGATAATAACAGCCAACTTGTCACATAAAGGTTTCTAAAAAGAATGAAAATATCAAAATTAATAAAATGAATCCTCCATTACTTTTTTGCTGTCTTCATTTAAGCACTTGAGTTAATCTGACTAGTTTAGTAGGAATATATCAAAATGATTTTTACCGCTGAAGATTATACCATTAGGCAACATAATCATCAATGGTAAACATCTCTTGGAAAATAAGACTTCATTGATATAGTCAATAAACAATCTGGCATCAGTAAAAACGAAATCTACACTAATCAAAGAGAGTGCAGCTATGCACACATGCTTTTATGGTTATGTTTCCAAAAATTGTGGGTCATGCTTCTCTGGATGAAGCATAAAAGCTACCAGATGGTTAGAGGTAGTGTAAGGAGGAGTGGGTTTATTATTTCTGTTCATAATACCAGAATCTGAACATTATGTTTAGCAAAAATGGATATGTGAGTTGCTTGGTAGTAGACAAAGGGAGGGATGTGATACAGTATGGGAAACAATGTTTTAGGGATTTTCACCTCTGGTTGATTTGCATTGTACTAGAATACAGTGCATTTAGTCCTCATCACAGCCCAATATTTTTTTAAATCATTCATCAAACATAAAACACCAAAATTCTACGAACTGAGTAAATTGATCATTATACAAATCTCAATATGTATCATATTACTTTCCCTGATCCCTTCCCCTCCCCCCCCCCCCCACCAACTTCCTGGCAAATCATTCCAGAAATAGAATATTTACAATCTGTGCATTATGCCATGAATATTTTTATTTTGAGGCTTTCTTTTGCTTGTATTAATTACAGTAAAATTATGATTCCATACCACAACAAAGAATAATCAAAACAAATTAAGAAATGAAACTGTTCTCCCCATCTTCTTTAATGACAACTGAAACTGCAGCCTCTATCTTGACACTCCTGTGGAAGCAACAGGGAGAATCCCTCCTTTGTTTATATGTTTTTAAGGATTAAATGGGTGGATAAGAAATTAGGGCCTGAGGAGTTTAGATGGGAGTCTCACATGTATATACCTATACATACAAAACTAAAATGAAGCCTTTTGATGAACCTAAATTCTATAATTTTTATGTGATGAATTCCACTCTTGATGCATCATTTACGCGTAGCACACATACATGATATGTATAGTTTCCCTAGAACACCCTAGTGCTATATATCTGGCTACTTTGAGCAGCTCTTTGTGACAGAAAAAAAAAATTAAAACATTGATTTTATTTATTTTGTATTCACTGTGAAGGAAACCTGGGACAGTGGCAACAGTCGAATATTTTAGGTGTAGAAGACTAGCTGACAAATGTAATGACATCATAAGACTTTATATTAAAATCATTTTTAGGCCCGAATCTCAGTGAAGTATCTACACTGAAGATACTGCCACTTTATATTTGATTTTAAAAATAAATATAAAATGACTTTTTTGTTTATAGCTTCTTGTTTTCCACTTTTTTTCAGTGTTTGCTTCCTCCATGTCATGATTTTTCTAAGATGCCAGTTAGTGTCTCTGATGTTTCATCTGTTAATGCATATTTTCTGTCAGCTGAACTTCACAGAAGATATGGAAATCAAAAACTTACAAAGGATTCTTTAAATTATTTTTCTTCATAATAGAATGAAGTCTTTATATTTTTTTTTGATGTTATTAGAATATCCCATATTATTTTCATGGATATTTCCTTATCTAATTAGTTGGACACTTAATGCTGCTTTTTTTTTTTTTTTTAATAAGACCGTATTTCACTTTTGTTAGTGAAAAGGTATACAAAAAAGTATTATTTTTAATGTTTTAATGTAGGCAAACACATTTTAAGTATAATACTTCTGAAAACTGATCACAAAAAAAATTACCAAAAAAGCTTTCATTTATTCATTACAAGCATCTTTAAAACTGAATAATTTAGAATATATTTTTTTTCCTGCAAAATTTTCCAGGTGCTTAGCTTTTAGCAGCATTTTATTTAAAATATATTTCTGACAAAATTTTAACCAAATAAGCATATTTCTGAAAATCTCTTCTTTCTAGGCAAAACACAGATTATTCATAATTTAATTGTGAAATAACTTCAGATAGCTCTACCAATTTCAATTTTTCTTAATAATTGAATAATAAAGAATATATCTAGTACATTCCTCAGAAGAAAGGAATGTGAATGGTTAACAAGGTTCAAAAGAAATAGAATCAAAGTTCTATTAATTTATGACTTGAAAAAAAAAAGGCAGGGAGAAGTTTGCATTGAATAAGAGTGGGATTTTTACAGAACCTTTTTCAGAACCTTGTTTTAATTTACCCACTCCTCCCCCAAGAGGTTTCTGCATTATAAAAAACTATAGATTGCTTTGTATGGCAACATGCTTTACACTTCTTGTTACTCTGAGAAGAAACATCAAAACAGTTTGAATAAGCAGTTTGGATAAACTTGGGGGATGAGGCTCTTAATTGTGCAAATGGCTTGTTTTGGTTTGTTTTATAATTTGAATTGTCTCTGCCTCTAGTAGATTGTTTTTAGCTAATTCCTTGCAGCTGTTACTAAATTACAGGCTCCGCTTTCCAAGGCCACTTAGGGAAAGGAAAACTAGCGCTATTTAACCACTAATCTGACGATGTAATGATCTGAATGAGAAGAGGAAAAACATTTGCTATTTCTAGCTGTACAACAGAGGATCTGTGCCAACCAAGCACATGACTGAAAGGCTGCAGTTTATCTACTGATAGAAGTAAGGAATAGATTGTTAGCTAATTGTTAGATTAAAATGGCATGAAAGATAATTATTTTCTCCCATTAGTTGAATGTACGCCTACTCTTTTAGCCAAATCAAATTTATTAGTAGCTAAGAGTAACCAAAACATTCTGAAAATGTAAAGGTCTTTACAAGATTCATTGCAAACCCAGTATATCCAAATACACAGAATTCTACCTGAGTGTTTCCAAATTATTTCAGCCACGTTAGCCACCTCTAATCGTAAACATTTATAGATGATTTTGTAGATAACTATGTAGACTCATAGGGACCTGTCAATCAGAACCTTCACAGAAGGGATGTTTCATTGTATGACCTGATAACCAGTGTATAGGAATTCAGTGACTGCATTCTTATTGTACCTCTTATAGATATATAGGTGTTCCTGCACATAACAATGCAAAAAGAAAAAAAAAAAAAAAAAAAGGGAAAAATAAACAAAGTGACTTATGCCCAGAAATCTGAAGAATCTATAATCATAGATTATTTAATTCCAGCTGATTTTGATCACTGAAAAGTGTATGCATAGTTTAAAGGAATCTCAAGGAGTCTGTTCTATTTTCCTGCTTTTAATCTCTAAATCTCACATGAACATGGAGATAGTTTCTTGTGGCAAGGACAGAAGTGAGGGAATGGGGAGAAAAGAAAAGTTAATAATAAATGGTTATAAATACATATGTAAAATCCAGAATAACCATTTATTCTTAACAATCGGGCATTCTCCACCAGCCTTTATGAAAGGAAAATAGAATCTTGCAGTTCTGGTAGGGATGAAGTCGATAGCTGTAAGTGTAAAACACAGTTAGATCTCGCTGGCCCAGTAGTTCTGAGAATGAAAAACTAATTTTTGCCTTACAATCCTGCTTACCAGAGACCTACTTCATTTAATTTTTGACTTCTTCATAGCATTCGGTAGGTTAATCAAACACGGGATGCACAGACTGAATTCAATAAGAGGAGAAAAACGTTTTGTTGTAGCTTGTGACTAAAACACTGTGAGATTCAAAGGCTCACAGGTTGTGATACCCAGGAGGCCCATAAGATGATGGTCAACCATGAATACTGATTATTTAGTATTAGGTTGAGTTAACTTCTTGCATATGACACTTTAATTAGAAGATTTCACTCTTCTAATGAAATTAAGTTCATTATCACTTAAAAGTGATAACTTAAAATTAATGAAAATACATCTCAAGTCTTTATGAAACATTGCTTCCTTCTTGTTTCAATTCTTGTGTGTGTCTTAATTAATAACTAAGGAGCAAAAATCAAATAGGAAGGATACAGAAATGACATAACTGTGGCAATTATTGTGAAACTATAGACAAGTTTATAACTACTTCTTCAAGAAAGCATAATCTAAAGTCATTGTATAGAAATTTTCCTTTCTGTTCCTATGCCTACAAATACTTTCAACTTTCCATGCTAGAAAACTCTCCTCTCCTCTCCCATATCTATTCTCCCAGTTTTCCCTGAGAGGAAACTTCTCTCAAAGACACTTCAACAATGGTAAAAAACTTTTGCTAATAAGGTTTTACAAGGACTCAGCCCTTAGATTAATGCAAATGGCAATAATCATCAATCTATAAAGATATTTTCATGCTATAATGTTATTAATACAATGCTATTGTACTGAATATAAATATAAATGTGAATATACTTATATATTGTTTTATTCACTCAGTCTGCTACATAACAAAATATTTGCAACTAATAAAGTGAATGTGAACATTTGAAGGAATTTTATGACTAGAAACAGAAAAGTTTCTATGTTCAGTTAATTCAGTTCTTATTGCAAAATATGACTAAAAAATTCACTACAATGTTTGGATAGTTCAGCAGATAGTTCAGAAGTGTATATAAATATATTTTAAATATGGTCTTAAGGAAAAAGGACATTTTTCTACTTTTTTTTTTCTTTTTTTTTGTCATTTTTGTCAAAAAGAGGTATTTTTTGTATATTTTTCCACTAATTAAAGATCACCTGATGATTTTTCTAATGAAGAGTGCAAACAAATTTATTTGACTGGATGTAGTAAAAAAACAAGAAAGCTATGCTCATCTGAAAAATAAGACAACATAACCAATCATCATGTAACCAGAATTCCTACACAGTACAATGTGTGAAATATATGTCTGAAAAGTCATGAATGTCATCCCCCTATTCTGCTTCAGCATCATACATAAGCATCTACTATTTTTGATATGCATTAGTCTTGTGCATAGTCTTAAGTACACTTAAAGAAAGATGTTCTACATCCTCATTAAATGGTCACTTCACTTACAGGCTTTTCTTGAAAACGTTCTCTAAAATTTAACCAGAATATTCCTTCCTGCAATGTATGAAAAAAAAAAATTACTTCTGCAGGAGGCTTCTCTATGAGCTAGAAGATTGTCTCCCTCAAATTTTTGTGCTCTCCGCAAAAATTCCCCAAACATACTTCTTCACCCTTTCCTGTAGGCCACCCTTTCCCGGGTGTCTTTCATGTGCCTGCAAAACAGTGCCTGAAAATGGTCAATGCTGCGGCTCAGACCTTAGCACTTCTGAGAACAGAGAAAGACTTCTCATGTCACTAGGGTATGTTTGTACATCACAGTCAATTTTTTTATTTTCCTAAGTCCTGTGATAAAATGACACATTTCATTTATGTTTAGTGTATCCACAATAACTACAGATTGTTTTAGGTAGAAATGCTAATTATTTTTGCTAATTCTGTTAATTGTTTCTCCATAAACACACTACAGAGCCACAATACAATACGAGCCATTGAATTGCTTTCATTTTTCTCCCTTTTTTTTCTGGTAAAAATGATTTTCAATTTCAAATCTGTTATCAAGCAGATTTTCACTTAGCTTAGATTCATGTCACCTTCAAAGGTACTTAGTACGCTTTCTATTCCTTCACTCAAATCATTAATAAGAACAGACAAATAAAAGTAGAACTCAGGGTGAACCCCTGCGGAATCTTGCTAGTTAAAGTTTTTCTTTTTTTGCAGTGATCCATGGGTAAGAATCAACCAGTTAAGCACCACCTGCTAGTAGTTATACCTAGTCCATGTTTCCTGGATTGCTTATTGGAATGTCTGGTGGGATAATTGCAAAACCTTGCTAAAGCAAAAATGCCTAAGATATCTCCTTTCTCCACAGGAACATCATAATTACATAACAAAGACTGATTTGATGCAATGGCTAAGTTCCTAAGTCCATGCTGACTACTTTTTTTTCTATCTATCTGCTTTATATCTTCTATTTTACAAATAACATTTTATTATTAGTCTGTACATTTTTATGGGACTTAAATACATATTGATTTGTCTACAATGGTCTATTTTTCGCATTTTTTTATTATAAAGAGTAGCATGATACTTTTGCATTTTTTTATATATATTTAATTAATGTATTGTAGAGAAAGACCAAGATTTCTTTTCATACTTGAGCAAATATTCACTTATAACAATCAGTGTTCTGTTTGCATAAAGACTAGCTAAACACTGAATGAAGTTTTGAAGTATCATACAAGTTTTTTAATGGAACTTATACTAGGCTTTAAAGTTTTATGTATCTTATATTAAATTAATAGACATTTCATACATATAATTGTTTTTAAATAATTATAATAATATCATTTAAAATAATCAGCTATGAGTCATATTGACTATAGTGTAGACATTATCACGTCACTACCCTTTATCATTCTTCGTAGTTATCTAAGCATCTTGATTTATTTTCATTTAGTTTTGAGAAAGGAGCTTTTGGGTATAAAATCAATCTGCATTCAGTCACTAGTTCCACAGTAAATTAACTCTGGTATATTATTAGAGATAATTTCCTAATTGGAGCACTGCTAACCAGACGTTAAGAAGCAGGTATTTCGGAGATGTGTTAAGAGTTATAGCCTTATTTTTAATACATAATGGTCTTCTATTTTTAGTTTTTAACTGATAAATTATCTCAGTCTAGTAGACTGAAATAAATTATCTCAGTCTATTAAATCATTATAATAATCATTATAAACAATGATAAAAATTATTAATGAAAGAAATTATATCTCACCATTATTTTTTTATCTCAAACCAAATATGTCAACAGTTCATCTTGTATCTTGACTTCTAATGGCCGTAAGAACTCTGCTAACCCACTAATTTCTAGACAGTTCCTGAGATTGTTTTATCCTCATATAATAAATAAAGCAAATGCATTAGTTAATTTCTTGTTTTATATATGTTCATTAATTTTTTAATGTGGGAATATTTTCAAGTTAATGCATTCCTCATGAATGCAATAACTATAAAATGGATGCAAAATTAGGTATGCATAATGAAAAGTCCATAGATGTGAATATTAAAAAAGCCATTTAAGATCTCTTTTATCTTTCCAGGTGCAATCTGCCCATATTTGCTTTTCTTTGACGAGTATGAGAGGTTTAGTAAAAGCTGCATCATATTTTCTTTCCAGACAAAGATATGCACAGTGGCTACTTAAAAGGACATTTATGCATGCCGAGATCGGAAGAAGAAGAGTGTTAGCCACTTGCGTTTAGGAAAATCAGTCAGGTCTTCCTAAGTCTTCCTAAGACCTGACTGACTGAATTTATTCCAAAGTTCTTGGACTATTTTTTTTTTTCCTTTCCCCATAATAACAGAGCTAAACAGCTAAACCATAAACAGATGTGACTGTTTCATGAAGCAACCTTCCTTTTAGTCTTCTTCAGTCTGAAAAGCCACTCTTGATGGTGGACTAAAGTAAGTCAGTGCCAGGTTCTAAACTACCAGTCAGTGACACAGTTCCATTAGGGAAATGGTTTTAGATATCCACTACTATTGTCTGTGCTTTCAAAATAAATATTGTCTCTCTGATCGGTCAAAATTCTAATTCAAAATTTAGATGATTTATACCCTATTTGCATTGCTCTGAAACAATGATTTGTGTAGCATAGTAATGTTCACACTGATCTGCGTTTGTTCCTTTATCTTACGGCACTATGAAATAATGTAAATAAAAACTAAAAATAATATGTAATCAGTTAACTAGAGAGCTGTATTAGAATGCATATGATATGATACTTTGGGGAATAAATAACAACCCTACAAAAAAATTGTCCTTAAATGTCTTATGTCTGGAATAGCTGGCAGACCTTGATAAAGTAATCATAAAAATGTCTTTTAAATAGTGAATATTTATAAATAATTATTCAAAATCTTATGTTTTAATATCTTCTGACGTTTAAAATAGCAATAGAGAGTTCAGCTTAAGATAGTAAAATAAGCATCACTTGCAATGAAACTGGGTTAATTTTCAAAAGAAATAACAATAATTTTCTTTTCCAAGTGTTCAAATGTAATCCATTCTTTTCGCTACTTCTACAGGTACTAAAATAACAAAAGAAGTGTTTCATTTTTTTTTCAACTAATTACATATATTGATTATTTTTAGGTGATGCAGAAAAAAATGAGATACCTGCTAAAGTTCGTTTTAGGGTTTTTCTTCCTAAATAAATTTATGATAGCTTTATAGAGGGAAAATTTAAGAAGAGTTTTGAATTGATTTATTGTTAGACTGACAGGTTCCAAATGAAATTCAGTATAGGTAAATTGGAAGAAAGGCATACAGAGCGCACAACTTGCAAACAAATAAGATTAAGATTTGTCAGGAATATTGTACAGAATCTGCACATTTTAATCTGCAACTGTTTGGAAAAGGAAAGAATTTGTTCCAATCTTTGTAAAAATAGGAAGTGCATAATTTCCGCACACATATTAACACATTCATGCTTCCTATGTATTAAATGCACTACAGGGAAATATGGCTATAGTATTTAGTGTTGTACATCATGACAGTTCCTGTAACACACACTGCGACCTCATCCTAAACTACAAAACAGATTACACACATACAAATATTTAAAAATTGTTTGTAAATATATACGCAAATATGCACCTCTTCTTCCACATGTCATGGAAGGATCTCTGCTTCATGGTAGGCTTCATTTTCCTGAATACAGTCAGATCCTTTCCTCATTTCAGTAACATTTGGAAATGATATATAAATAATAATAAAAAGGGAAAAAAAAAGAACTTTTCTCATTAACAAACAACATGCCCATTAAGCACCTTCAACATAAATAGTCTGCCAATGTGCTTTACCTTTTTAAAAATTTATTTAAGAAATTGGCTGACACAACATCTCGGTTTTGTCAGCAGATATGCAAAGGACTCATTCCCCAGGCAGTACATTTGCTGTTTATTTTAGACACTTCAGATTGTAGCTTTCCAGCACTCACGTGTGACCTTTCTGCAAAGTTACAGTTTTTATCAGAGCTGATTTAATTGCAGAGATGAATTTTAACTTCTGAAGAGCCATAATCCATTGATTTGATTCATACTTAGAATAGAATAGAATAGAATAGAATAGAATAGAATAGAATAGAATAGAATGCTTAAGGTTGGAAAGGACCTCTAGAGGTCATCCAGTCCAACCCCCCTGCACACGCAGGGTCACCTAGAGCACGTGGCACAGGACTGCGTCCAAGCGGGTTTTGAAGATCTCCAGAGAAGGAGACTCCACAACCTCTCTGGGCAGCCTGTTCCACCCTCACTTTCAAGAAATGTTTCCTTAAGTTACTGTGGAACTTTTGATGCTTTAGTTTGTGGCCATTACCTCTAGTTCTGTCGGTGGCCACCACTGAAAAGAGACCAGCACCATCCTCCTCATTGCCTCCCTTGAGGTACTTATAGACACTGATCAGGTCCCCTCTCAGCCTTCTCTTCTCCAGGCTGAACAGGCCCAGCTCCCTCAGCCTCTCCTCATAGGGCAGATGTTCCTGGCCCTGATCATCCTTGTAGCCCTGCGCTGGACTCTCTCCAGCAGCTCCACATCTGTCTTGTGCTGTGGGGCCCTGAACTGGACACAATAGTCCAGATGCGGCCTCACCAGGGCTGAGTAGAGGGGCAGGCTCACCTCCCTCGACCTGCTGGAGATGCTCTTCTTAATGCACCCCAGGATCCCATTGGCCTTCTTGGCCATGTGGGCACACTGAATAGTTATCTTTTTAAATACTTAGTTATCTTTCTTATAGTCTATTACAAAAAAATATCCTGGTAAAGTTCAAAACTGGCCAGATGTGTTTCTGATCTAAAAGAATGCAAAATATTGTTTACTATAGTGCTGATTTACTTTTTATTTTTGAGAAGGCATTCAATGATGTTATTATGAATGTTCTCTTGGTGTCTCCTACACATGTAGAATAGAAAATTTAAAAATTAAACATGGATGTGTTGCTAGATGATAAGGTCACATTTCTAATATCTTTCATTGTGGTAAATAAACACAAATATCTTAAAATCCAACAAACACAACTGCCTCTTTCAATTGAGTATAAATGGTTCCAAACTGTCAACATTTAAAAGGCAATACATAAGTAAATGAAACAGGAGAACAAAAGAATATGATACTTGTTTATGCAGACCTAGTGTCAGCTCCAGCCAGTAAGCATAATCGATGTCTGCAGAGGACATTTAATCATACATAGTGGGGACATCCTAATTGAACTGACTGGCCCAAAAGACAAGAACATAAGTTTCTGAGTACTAACGGTTTGATCCAATACATTGATCTAGTGCTAAGGGTTGGATTAACAAAAAGACTCAATTATTTTAATAGGCAGGACTACCACTTTAAATAATTGTATGATTATTTTGCAGCTCGCATCCAAGTGTTGCTGTAGCATTTAATTTAAAATATTTTGTAAGCAACTTTGGAAAATGGAAAAGGAACACATCCTTGTCTATATGGACCCTTAGAAATCAGGTGATTCGAAGTGATACAACCACATAAACTATGGTTTCCTGTACTACTGAAAGTATGGATATATCCGTATGGACCTGAGAGAGGGCATGACCTCAACCATTCTGGAAAGGCAGCTGGTAGACTTCCAAGGTGCCAACTCCATATTAAACAGCATTACATGTTTCTTTCTCCTTTATGACCTGATTGAGATTGTATTTAAAAGGAATCTTTCTGTTGACTTTATTGAAGTTCTGAGTGAGCATTCAGAGAATGAAGTGATGATTGCAACAACTGTCTCCCTACCAAAACTATGCTTTGAAACCTTACCTGCCACAAAATAAAAGGTATTCTGACAATGTTCTGATAACATATTGTGGGCCTTAATTATGTATTTTCATTATCAATCAGCCTTATCTTGCAAAAGAAAGTATATAGCTAAAGCAGACACAATAAAGTTGGAATGCTTGATTGAAAGCATTTTAAAATTTGCAACAGCTATTTAAAAAATATTGTTGCTTTTATTTCTGTAAAAAAAAAAAGTTCTGGTTGAAATCATTGATGAAAACTGCTGTCTGACACCTATTCATTTGCAGAAAGGACATTGCATTCCTATCACTCCCATCAGGGTGCTCTTGATAATCTATTGACATCGACTGCATAGTAAACAATCTTTCTGCAAGGTAAATGGTGTTGAATCACTAACAATAAATGGGGTCAAAATTCCAGTTGTATTATGCACAAAGTCCTGTTATGACTAAAATGTGCACTTCATAAGTAAAGCCAGGTATTTGGATTTATTATTATAATTGAAATCTTAGCAGCTTAATCAAACAATATTTAATCTTTATTAGTGCCAATTTCAAAATTGCAAAAGAAAGAAAAAGGGAAAGAGAAAGAAAGAAAAAGGAAAAGGAAAAGAAAAAGGAAAAGAAAAAGAAAAAGGAAAAGGAAAGAGAAAAAGAAAAAAGAAAAAGAAAAAAGACAGCATTACATTAAAAATAACTCAGTAATAATAACGGTAATATTAATAATAATACATTTCACTCTATTACGCTCACATCCTTAGTATCTGCCATGGCTTTTGCTGGTGTTATGCTCACCTTTCTAACACCGTTTTGGGGCCCAAAGTCAGCAGCGCCAATCTTTCTCCAGCAAGTGGCGGATGTGATGGTGGCAGTTGCATCCGGTCATCAGTGTTACAGGTTCTTCACCTGCCCTGGGAAGTGTGTGATGGTTGTGGGGTTTTGTCTTTCTCCTCTTGAGTTCTCCATAATGTAAAACTGTGTTTTCTCACACACTGACTATTAACGGTCTTGCCAATGGCTACCTGAAGCCAATTGTTAAATGAGACATGGATCTCAAAGAATCATCCACATTACAACCATCCTTCCTCTTTCTCGATATGCTCCTCTTTTAGGGAACTGAGGATATGAGAACGATAAAGTTAAGTTTCAACACATAACCTAGAAGACTAAGCTTCATTAAAATCAGTGAGAATATATGGTGAGATTTTGGCATGAAGTATCATCTGGGATGTACTAAGATTTCTGCATGTGTTTAGATGTTCATAACCGGATATCTTCACGTCAAAGTTTATGGACAGATCTCAGACTATATCTATATCATTAAGCAAATTAGGTTTCTGTCTTGCTTCTAGTCTTCATTCCCCATGTGTTCATATTTCAGTTCATTTCCAGACTAGCTTCTGGGGAGTGGTTTCTCCAGTTACTTATCTCTGGCCTTATGCTTTTGAATAAAAGAAAATCAAATGGCACTAAGTAAGTGGCTTGTATTCATATTGCCTTCAAATTTGTATCTGAAAGGGTCAAAAGAGAGCAAGGAGCTACCAATTAAACAGTTCTGGCGTTGAATTCTTAAGTTTTCTTGGTCTTCTTAGCATACAGGCATTCACCTATTCCTACATCTAATTCACTTCAAGATCTACTCCTGATGGAAGAATGGATGAGAAAAAAATTATCCAAGACACAATCCAAGATGTGGATTTCCAAACACTATAATTTTTTCCCAATATAACCAGCATGCATCACCTGATCATATATTTTCAGTGTCCTGAAATCTAGGTATAAGGAATATAATGTATCCTTAATTTTTAGGGTTTGTGAAGTTGCAGAAAGAACCCTTTTATTTTTTCATAGTATTTGAAATGAAAGAAGCAGGCAAAAAGTTGTTATATGCTTTGGGATTACTTCTCAGACCCAGAAGCATCATTAGATTATGTTACGTATTTTGAGCCAATATATTCCTAAGTTAGATGTACTCTAGTTCTAATTGGAGATTCAGGACACTGTAGCACTTGGCACACTATGGCCCAGGGTACTGTTTCATCGTAGGTACACTTAACCAAGAAAATATAACCACAGTTTACTCTGCAGAGGGGAAAAAATCCCCTCCTGTTTAAGAATGAGAATGTTTATTCTTCTTCTATAAAAATGTGTTAATATAAAATATTCCATGATCTCCTACTTGAATGTAATCTAAATGCAGTTTTATTTTATTTTATTTTATTTTATTTTATTTTATTTTATTTTATTTTATTTTATTTTATTTTATTTCACTTGGTTTATTTAAAAAAAAAAAATCATTTTTTCCCTTTTAGAATAGCAGGACCATAAGGAGTTTTCACCCACCCAAGTGATGCCTCAGGCAATACAAGAAAAAATGTAGCAATTCAATGTAATGCAATGTTCATTGATACTATCATCAGAATTCCACTCCCTTTAGTAGTGAAACTGTACACCTGCAAACATGCTGAGTGATAGGTACTGTATCAGTGACATCAATTCAGTCATTCATCACCATATTCACTCAACATTCATATCACAATATATTTCACTTGAAGAGGAAGGGAAAAGTTGAGCTTAAATGACTGTGGCAAGACCAGAAAGGAAAATCTGGTTCCAGTTGATTCAAGCTCATGCCAAAAGAAGAAGGATAAAACAAACAAGCAGCAGACCAATAGAAAACCAGATGCTAGATCAAGGCTGGACTCTTCATGGTGTTCTCAGCTTCCAGCATTTCATTCTAGAAGAGATACAAAGAGAATGGGATATTAGGCAATGGATACTCTACTGGATACAAGCATAAAAGGCAAAAAGAAAGTGATGGCAACAAGAAGAAGCGGAGATAGGCAAAATCAGATATTTCCATCTTTCTATTTGGATAGGGTTCAAGAAACCTGAATTTATTTCTAATTGCCAAAGTCCTTCAGGGACTTGATATATGTGAAGAAAAGCGAATATACAGAAAACTTCATTTGAAATAGAACATGACCATCAGTGTAATACATACTGTGCTCTGTGTTGTATTCTGAAAACATTTTTAACCACTGTAATTTTTTTGCTGAGGCAGGAGGTTTTCTGTGTAAAATTAAAGTTCTTGTTTACAAGACATATTTTACCCTAACCTTTAGAAAATTATGTTTGCTTTAACTTAACTGAATTGGGCCCTTGAGGATAGCACTAACCTTTTGCATTTTAAGACAGGACAGTTTTTTGTCTGACCTACAGACTGTTAGTCACCTGACAAAGGTGGTTAAAGGACAATGACCTGAAATTATTTATTTCTTTTCAGCTAATAACTCCATTTCTAAAATCAACCTGAAAAAAAAAAGAAATATGCATTTTAAAATGTATTACCTTCTAAAAGGTAAATTAAGTTCTTCTAAATCCAAAATGATGATTATGGAGGATGATGCAACTTTACAGCAAAGCATTAATGAAGATGTTGAGGCGGGAAAAACAAAAAAAAGTATCCTTTATTCCCTTGGGTCTCTAGGGGTATTTCTAGTGGTAGTGAAAATTTTGACAATTGTAAGCTTGTTAATAGGAAAGAAGTTTCATAAGATATGAAGCACATCATTGAAATGCCAAATAATTTTTAATCAAACATGCCATCCATTATTCCATATATTAGTAATACTATTTTTCCTCTTGGTTCCTGACATTTCTTTTTTGTCACCTTTTTATTGGTCATTTTTGGGAAAAGAGAAAGGAAAATATAGAAGAAGTGATAATCTTATTATATTGAACTTGTACATCTTTCAGTGATGTCATAAGATAATATCTTTCTTTGATGTTCTGCAGTACAAACTTAATATAGGGAAGATAGAGACAATAGTAGAAAATAACAGAAAATAAATGAAAATAAAAGACTGGAGGACAGAAGAGCATAAAATTCTATCTGTAGTTTTTCAAAAAAAGTCCTTTCATTTTGATTATTTTTTCGCTGAAAATAAAACAGTTACAGGTTTAAAACTTCAAAACTGCTTTCTCTTTCCAATCTTTGGAGGAAATAAAGTTTTCAGGATTCCAACTGCATTAGAGTATTTATTGGTTTTAAATATGGTGTTATCTTTATTATTTTATGATAAGATTTATCTTTGTGCTAAAGGTGTTTTATGTTTTTTTGGTATTATACTGGGAATTATATTGGGAAAAAATTTCAAGTCTAAGAGATAGCTAGTAATATGAGGTTTATATTTGTAGCAAAATCTACACATCTGGGGAAGAAAAATACACGGAGTCCTTCCCTTCTTTAACTTTTAAAAAGTACAACAAAACAAAACCAACCAACCAACCAATGAAATGCTTAGCTGCCAGCTGACAAAGTTGACCACCTAAGGAAGTTTCCGATACATAGATTCATGGACTTCAGTCTATTAGTCTTAATTTATTTTGTCTATCATATTTCTCCTTCCAAATGCAATAGCATAACCATTGGAAGTTACAGAATATAAACGACAACCTGACATAAGGTGTCACACATGACACTTCTTCCTGTTGCCTGCGACCCAAGAAAGTTTGCTAGGGGACACACACATACACACTCCCTTTCCTATAGCTGTCCCTGGCTCAGTGTCTCCAGCAGCTAGCTGGTGTCTCCCATTACTGTCTCACAGACATATTGTCCTACCGATAGATAGCATGAGATGAAGCTTGCTAGAAGATCATGAAAGCATACACCGATGTACAAGATAGAGAGTCCACTCACACAGAAAATAATTTAAAATTCAGTGTAATTTGAAGACAGGACAAACTATGTGATAAGACACACTGACCAGCCGTAGCTTACTTGTACATAAATAACTGGCCTTTTTATCCTCTTATTTTCCCCAGGCTTGTTCTTCTCGCATTCTTCTTCCCTCCTTTTCTCCACTCTTATTTCTTCCCATATAAAAAACACACCCTGCAAATACTTATTTTCCTGTTGGTCCCAGTTCTGCTATATCTATACCCAAATTTGGTGTTACTTTGATACTGTTACTTTGATCACATTAGCTTTAGGTTCTATTACAGATAGCTGGCCCTCTGAAAGCCCCGGATTTCACAAGGTCGTCAGTCATACTCTCCAAATGTCTCTGAAGTTTGGCAGTCTCTCACATAATCTCCCTCAACCTTCTAAGAAATTCAGCCATCCTTCATGAACCATCTAGAACTTTGTCAGCTCCTCACTCTGTTATTTGTCATGTCCAGCAGCTCTGCCAATCTGTCCTGGTAGAGACTCATAGTCATACACTTAGCAAAACCTCAAGCCAGGACCCAGTCATGTGACTGCAGACCTTAAGAGGGCAGGCAATGACTTCCAAGTAGCAGACAGCTCTTCAAAAATATTCCGCTAGTATCCCCCTATCTCTTATGTTCTGGTGAGATAGCATTGAAGATAATTCTATTTAAATAAGCAGGTCCACATTTATTTAGCAGTTCTGTAGTTCCCTTATTTTGCATAATTCCTGAATTTACATTGTGGCTCACTCTCTTATTTTCTCCACCATCCTCTCTTCTGATTATTTTACTATTATACAGGTATCTTCTTCCTTACCAAAACATCTTCCAGAGCAAAGCTCAAAGCAGCTCACAGCAGCAGGTGGATAAACAATAAGCTTTGGTAGCAATTCACAGGCTTGAAAGGATGACAGAGAAGCTTAAAAAGAAACTGGGTATAAAAGACGAAAGAACAAGACTGAGAAATATAAACTCCTCTCCACATTAGAATGTTCTAATAGCTCCTGCCCTTCTTTGGCCCATCTGAGTTGCTGCTGTCACCTGAAGTTATTTAAGCTGTGTCTTTATTACTAAAAACTCAAATCTTTCACTGATGTCTTTCAGACTCCACCTTTATTTCCTTCCAGAGCTTCCCTATCCATTTCTGCTAAACTTTACCAGCCCTAGCTAGTCTTCATTAACTACCTCCTGTGACCTTGCAACCTACCTTGCAAACCTACCCTGATCTTGGCACAAAACTTAACTTTGTCTAGATAGACAAGAAACCTTGAGCTGTCTCTGAATTCAGGGATTGCAAACATCTTGGTCCACTGATGGACTCATACATCTTAGTCTCACCTTGAGGAAATTTTCTAAAATCAACAATCATCTACCTCCTATTTGTGACAACAAAATAATACTGATTCTTTGAATATTATCAAGGCTTTCATGGGGTGAGATCTTTCTTCTTCGATATGCTTAGATATATGCACCAGAAGTGCTAATTTGGTGCAAAATGTGCTACTAACTCAAACACTAGCTAAATCCTTTTGATGTTTGTGAAACTCTAAAGTGGAGAGAATTTTTTGTAGCAGTTAGTCAGTCTCATTTCTTCTTTATTTCTCTATGCCATTCTCTTTTGAGTTCAATAATAAATGATAACACTGAATCTTACTGTAGGTAAAAGTATTATTCTACTTAACAAAGAAATTTCTCCAGAAGTTTGTTAGGAAATCTCAGCAAGCCTGATGAAGAATATTTGCAACTGGATGACTGAAGTGTCAAATTGTAGACTTGCAGAGATCTTGAAAAATTATATGAGAGTGGTAGCTATAAACACTTAATGAAACTTTAATAAAAGTTCTATGCACCGATCTTACCGTCTCTTACAATGATCAGATTGTATATGGTACAATATTGAAAAAAAATAATGCTTGTTGATAATCTCTTGCCTTTGAAGTTTCCTGACAGATTGGAAAGAGAGTAATTCTACTGCTGGCCACTTTGCAGTGACAGCTGGTTGAAATCATTGTAAACAGTAAAGATGACTTTCCATATGGCAAGATTTCCTAACTGTTTATTTGGTAATCACTAGTGTATGCTCATTAGTATCCAGAGCTGTATAACCTTATTGGATGTGATTGTCTGCTTAAAAATTCAGTTGGGTGGCATTTCTCTGCAATATGTTGCCTGTAAATATGGGTCCAAGTCCTTATTCTTGGATTTGGATATAGATTTTGATCATCAAAGGCAGAATATTTATATAAATAGATCCCCTTCCTCTTCAATTCCCTATTCTCTTTAGGAAATGAGATGAAATAGAATATCCAGGTCCAAATAAAAATTCATTTTTCAGTTAAACTCATCCACAATTAACAGTCAATGCTCTTTTCACCATTTCTGTTGTTTTCTACTTTAATAAAATCTGCTGATATACTAGTGGATTACTAGCGGTAAATTTGAAATTGAAATTGAAAATTGAAATTCCACATTTCCCTGTTTCTTTTATCCTGTCTTTCCCTGGGTAATACTAAATGCCTATATTTAGATAAACCTGATGAAGTCCTAGATTTAATTTAGAGTATTTAATAACAAAGTTAGGCAGTAGTTTGAAGTAAAACAAGTATCTGTTCTCTAAAGTGATTACATTAGTTCAGCAAGACCCTGATTCTCACCATTTTATAATATTTTAAACTACATCATTAACATATTAAGGCATATGCATTAAAAAAAATCTACTACTTTTTAAGAAAAAGAAACAGAATCAAGGATATCAATATGAAATAAGTAGCTTTTTCACTGCCAGTGATATGTTTTGTCACTAATCAATATTCACAGATGGGAAATGCAATGGAAATTTATTGCATAGTTCTAAATACGTACAATCAGGTACAATTACAATAGGTACAAGATTTCAGAACTATGACAGAACATGAAATATTTTCAAATAAAAGATGAAAACTAAATGCTTTTTAGTATCTAATATCTAGATTCTTTTAATATCATGTTATTTTACAGATACCACTATATGTATACAGATACTCCTGCCCCACTCTAATGGAATAGCAATCTTTGTGAAAGTTATTTTTTCTTTTTATGAGGGCTTACTGAAAAAAAAAACAAAATCAAAATCTTCCTTGCCAAATTAAACTCAACACGTTGGAAATCCTTTAAACATAATTGATTTAGTTAATATATATTTCATCTCCTGTGACACATTCAATACTGAAAATCGTAATTTTATCAGTTTACTCTTTTTCACTGGCAGCAGAGTGTCTTGGACATTAAGGATACTGAAGAGAAGCTATATAAATATGTCATTTTATAAAAAATAATTATGTAGCAACCTTTTTCTAAAACTGACATAATTCTTAGAATCTTAAACCTAAAAAGTGTCTTTGAAGGTTATCTAGTCTGACCTTTGGCTAACCTTAATTTCAATGATTGCATCAAGTTGCTGAAGGCTTTGTCCCATTGATCGCACAAAAATCTCCAAGTTTATTTCAATATTTCCATAAAATATCATAGACCTGCAAGCTAATAGTTAATATTTGTTGTTGTTGATAATAGTAGAAAAATGTGAAAATGCATAAGAATAAAGAGTGACAGTGAATGTAAATATCCAAGATTAAGCAGATTTTAAGCATGAGAATTATCTGCTATAAAGCGGCCAGGATGCAACCATGTGCCACATGCTCTAGGTGTCCCTGCTTGAGCAGTGGGCTTGGACTAGATGGTCTCTAGAGGTCCCTTCTGATCTCAACCATTCTATGATTCTGTATGATATGTGCAATGCTAGTGGAAAGATATAGACATTTCAGAGATCAGCAAATCCCAAAGCGGGTGCCTCAGATCAGATATTTCTCAAAGCAAATTTCCCAACACAGGAGTTTTTTATTACTCTTGATAATAACAAAAAAGACTGAAAGTGACTAACTCAGCAGGTGAGGTTTACACTGTAGTGTCGTAAGTTAGACAGCATGAATCTTGAAATTGGCCCTTCATAGTATTTTACAGAGCACTTTTGAATGTCAAGTTTTACCTGAGTCTTAAAATAGGCAAACAACTGAGATTCGTTTTGAATCATAGTATCCTCAGGCGCTAATCATCAACTTCCAGTATGCTCTGAAGATCTGTCTAAGCTTTATCATAATTCACAGATGTTTAAACTTTTTTTTGTTTGTTTGTTTTTATCCTTAAAATGTGTTTACATTGGACTATCACAGAATCACAGGATTGCAGAATGGTTAAGGTTGGAAGGGACCTCTAGAGATCATCTATTCCAACCCCTCTGAATAAACAGGGACACCTAGAGCAGGTGGCACAAGGTGGCATCCAGGCAGGTTTTTAACATCTCCAGAGAAGGAGACTCCACAACCTCTCTGGGCAGCCTCTTCCAGGGCTCTGTCACCCTCACAGGAAAGAAGTTCTTCCTCACATGGAGATTAAACTTCCTGTGTTTCAATTTACACCCGTTACCCCTCGTCCTGTCACTGGCCACCACAGAGAAGAGCCTGGTCCCATCCTCCCTACAGTCACCCCTTGTAGAGAAATGCTGTGCTGAGAATCTGCACTGTGCTGGGAATCTGCACTGTGCTGGGAATCTGCACCACCTGCGCCTTGCTGATAATGTACTGGGGAGTGTTAGTGAGTTGTCCTTGGCCAGCTGGGAATGGGGAGCTATGTGGGAAAGAGTAGTTAGTAGGGTAGGGTAAACAACTTTGCAGAGCTGGGAAAGAGCCTATGCGGCCGGGACATAGCAACCTCCCTAGCAACCAATCGTAGCTAACCTGGATATCCCTCAGATGCTTGTAGGTATAAATATATGTGCACTTCCGCTAATAAACGGAGCAAGATCTAAACTCATATTGGGATCGTGTCTTGTAATCTGGCTCGGCTCCCGTAAAGGCCTGTGCAGTTGTCCTGCGCCTGGTTCCAACAACCCCTCAGGTACTTAAAAAGGTTGATCATGTCTCCTTTCAGCTTTCTCTTCTCCAGACTAAACAGGCCCAGCTCACTTCTTAGTCTTTCCTCATGCGACAAATGCTCCAGTCCCTTAATCATCTTTGTGACTCTATGCTGGACCCTCTCTAGAAGCTCAATGTCCTTCTCGTACTGGGGAGCCCAGAACTGCACACAGTACTCCAGGTGCAGTCTCATCAGAGCTCTCTCAACCTGCTGGTAACAGTCCTCCTGACGCAGGCCAGGATTCCATTTTCCTTCTTGGCCATGAGGGCACATTGCTGACTCATGTTTAACCTGTTGTCAACCAGGACTCCCAAATCCCTCTCCGTAGAGCTGCTTTCCAGCAGCTCAACCCCTAGTCTGTACTGGTGTCTGGGGTTATTCCTCCCCACGTGCAGGACCCTGCACTCGTCCTTGTTGAACCTCATGAGGTTCCTTTCTGCCCAACTCTCCATCCTGTCTAGGTCTCTCTGAATGGTAGCACAGCCCTCAAGGGTGCCGGCCACTCCTCCCAGTTTGGTGTCATCTGCAAACTTGCTGAGGGTGCTCTCTGTGCCCTTGTCCAAGAAGTCATTGATGAACAAGCTGAATAGCACTTGGCTCAGTACTGACCCCTTGAAGGACACCACTGGCCACAGGCCTCCAACCGGACTCGGCCCCATGTCCAACACGTGCAGAGAGTACTGAATGCCATACAAGAAAAAAAGGTCAGGTTCATTTCAGCGAACTTGATTTCATCTCTGAAAGTTGATTTAATATTCTATATTAAATGGTCATGTAGGAAACCATGAACATACATGAAATTTACAGACTTGGGCCTAACAAAGCCATGTATGGTCATGGCTATGTTCAACTAAATATAGACAGTTGTGAAGCAGAAAAGACTCAAGACCTTAGATACCATTAAGGTAACTATCTAGCTAATACTAATACTTTTTCCTTTTAATCTTTCAAATATGTTTACATTGGACTATGTCCAACACATGAGAGAGTCCTGAATGCCATACAAGAAAAAGGGTCAGGTTCATTTCAATGAAGCTATGGCAGGAAAGGAGATTTTCTCATGCAGTGAATTAACAAATTCTATTCCTTAAAATATAATAAAATTGATCTATTCTTCTAATCAAAGCAATTACTTGCTTTGAGTTTTACCTTGGTAAAAATTAGTCATTCTCTTCTATGAGAAATATCTACATGAAGCCTAAAAAAAGAAAAAAGCCTAAAAATCTATAGTTCTGATTAATCTTTTGATAGAAAAAAAATGATACTTTTGAGTTATTAATAAACTCATGATTTCAAATGAATTGTGCCAGTGTCAGCTTTCCATGGCTCTTGTACAATGTACAGACTTTACACACAGACAGCAGCAAAACAACGTTTTAAATCCCATCAGTTGGCCACTCATATAACTACTATTGTGGTCATTAAACAAAACAGCATTCTCCATGGGTATTTAATCATCTCTTACTGTTTTCAGCATGTCTGATTCCGATGCCAGATCATGATGGTTTACTTAGACAATCAACCAGTCAGCTACCTGTTGTTTACTGAAAACTGTGCGTCTCTAAGAACCAAACACAAATGCTTTACACTGTTTGGGCAGGTTCATAACCTAAGCTACAGCTTTTGGCCAGGTTGCATACTATAAGCTGCCTTTTTTTTAAGGAGTTATCCTTGCAGAGTGAAGGTTTCCCTTAGCATCCAAAGTTAGTTGGTGGCAGACAATGCAAGTCAATGTCCTCTGAATTCCTTAGGGAAAAAGCATTGTTTTTGACTTTTTCATGGCAATTCTTATGCACACGTTACCTCAGAAAACAAAGTCATTCTTTTTACATTTCTTTCTGCAAAGCATTTCAGCTTCATTGACTCTCTACCTTCCCTCTTCTTATTACAGTAGCAACTGCATATATGTAAACACAGAAGTGTCACCTGCATAGCACTAAACCAGTATTCTGTAATATACTCCTGCATTTCTGTATAATATCTAATATCACTGCCAAAAGTGGCCCTTAGGAATATACAAATAAAATAGATGCATTGTTAAAAAAAAAAAAATCAAAATGAAAAGGGGTAAAGGAATATTTCTTCTTTTCCTCTTCCTTTTTGGATATAGTTTAATATCCTTTACCTAGGAAACCTACTTAGAATCATAGAATCATAGAACGCTTAAGTTTGGAAGGGACCTCTAGAGATCATCTAGTCCAACCCCCCTGCACACACAGGGACACCTAGAGCATGTGGCACAGGACTGCATCCAAGTGGGTTTTGAAGATCTCCAGAGAATGAGGTTCCACAACCTCTCTTGGCAACCTGTTCCAGTGCTCTGTCACCCTCACTGTTAAGAATTTTTTCCTTAACTTCCTGTGGAACTTTTGGTGCTTCAGTTTGTGGCCATTACCTCTAGTTCTGTCGGTGGCCACCAGTGAAAAGAGGCCAGCACCATCCTCCTCATTGCCTCCCTTGAGGTACTTATAGACACTGATTGGGTGTCCTCTCAGCCTTCTCTTCTCCAGGCTGAACAGGCCCAGCTCCCTCAGCCTCTCCTCGTAGGGCAGATGTTCCAGGCCCCTGATCATCCTCGTAGTCCTGCGCTGGACTCTCTCCAGCAGCTTCACATCTCTTTTGTACTGTGGAGCCCAGAACTGGACACAATAGTCCAGATGCGGGCTCACCAGGGCTGAGCAGAGGGGCAGGATCACCTCCCTCGACCTGCTGGAGACGCTCTTCTTAATGCACCCCAGGATCCCATTGGCCTTCTTGGCCATGTGGGCACACTACTGCCTCATGGTCAATTTGTCATCCACCATGACACCCAGGTCCCTCTCTGTAGAGCTGCTCTCCAGAAGGTCGGTCCTCAGCCTATACTGTTGTCTGGGGTTATTCCTCCCTGTGGATAAGATCAGGCCTAAAGCTTGACCAAACTTAGGCTATGAGGAAGGGCCCGGCGTTCGGAAGATCTCACGATGTAACAGAAAGCGTAGGAGGCAGCTGAGTAAGAGCGGCCGCTTAACCATATCGCTTAACCATACATAGAACAGGTGCAGCCGCTTTTCCTTATTAGGTATAAATATCGCTTATTGGTGGCAAAGCAAGCTTCCGCATTCGAAAAGAGTATAACTGTAGTAAGCAGCAAGCAATAAACGGCACTCCACTTCAACCATATTGGTGTTATGTGGTTTGTCCCCTTGCGGGGGGGCAGTCCCCGGAGCACCCAACCTCCAGATGAACACGTTACGTTGCTGGGAGGGAGCTGAGACCGGAGACAGTGAGACCAGAGACAGCCCGTGAGCTGGGACCAGAGACAGCGAATGGCAACACCTCCCCAGGTTCAGGACCTTGCACTTGGCCTTGTTGAATTTCATGAGGTTTTTCACCACCCAGTTGTCCAGTCTGTCCAGGGCCCTCGGGACGGCAGCGCAGCCCTCTGGGGTATCAGCTACTCCTCCCAGTTTGGTATCATCAGCAAACTTGCTGAGGGAGCACTCTGTGCCTTCATCCAGGTCATTGATGAATAAATTGAACAGGACTGGACTGAGGACTGACCCCTGCGGGACACCGCTAGCTACAGGCCTCCAACTAGACTCGGCACCACTGATCACCACCCTCTGAGCTCTGCCATCCAGCCAGTTCCTAATCCACCTCACTGTGCACTCATCTATCCCACACTTCTGGAGCTTGCCCAGGAGGATGTTGTGAGGGACAGTGTCAAAAGCCTTGGTGAAGTCGAGATAGACAACATCCACCGCTCTCCCCTCATCTATCCAGCTGGTCACTCCATCATAGAAGGCTATCAGGTTAGTCAAGCAAGACTTCCCCCTGGTGAATCCATGCTGACTACTCTTGAGCACCTTCTTGTCCTCCATGTGCCTGGAGACAACAGCCAGTATGAGCTGTTCCGTCACTTTTCTGGGGACAGAGGTGAGGCTCACTGGCCTGTAGTTGCCTGGGTCCTCCTTCTTGCCTTTTTTGAAGACTGGCGTGACATTGGCTTTCTTCCAGTCTTCCGGCACCTCCCCCATTCTCCAGGATCTTTCAACGATAAAGGAGAGTGGCTTCGCTATGACATCTGCCAGCTTACTCAGAACTCTGGGGTGCATCCCATCAGGGCCCATGGATTTGTGGGCATCTAGTTTCCTTAGGTGCTCTCTGACCCAATCTTCCTCTATCCAGGGCAAGTCTTCCTCTCTCCAGGCTTCTTCTCTTGTCCCTAGGGCCTGGAACTCTAAAGGGCTGCCCTTGGTAAACAGCAAAGCAAAAAAGGCATTCAGCAACTCTGCTTTTTCTGTGTTATTCGTAACCAGGGTGCCCATCCTGTTCACCAACGGACCCACATTTTCCCTGATCTTCCTTTTGCTGTTAATATATTTTAAGTTTTTCTTGTTATTTTTAACATCCCTTGCCAGATGGCATTTCAAAAGTGCCTTTGCTTTCCTTGTTGCATCTCTGCATTCCCTGACTACATTCCTGTATTTCACCCAGGGGCCTGTCCTGTTTTCCACATTCTGTATACCTCCTTCTTCTGCTTGAGCATTGCCACAAGCTCCTTGCTCATCCACTCAAGCCTCCCGCCCCCTCTGCCTGACTTCTTACACACAGGGATGCACCATTGCTGGGCATGGAGGAAGTGCTGCTTGAAAATAACCAGCTCTCTTGGTCCCCCCTTCCTTTTAGAGCTCTAGCCTACTGGATTCTTCTGAGGAAGTCTCTGAAGAGGCTAAAGTTGGCCCTCCTGAAGTCCATGATTGCAAGGCCTGCCTCCTCCTCTTTGGATCCTGAACTCCACCAACTCATGGTCACTGCAGCTGAGGCTATCCCCCACCTTCACATCTCCAACAAGTCCCTCTCTATTTGTTAGCACGAGGTCCAGTAACCCACCTCCCTCATTGGCTTCCCTACAACCTGCGTCAAAAAGTTATCATCGATGCTCTGCAGGAACCTCCAGGACTGTTTGTGCCTGGCTGTGTTGTCCTTCCAGTTGATATCGGGGTAGTTGAAGTCCCCCATGAGAACCAGGGCCTGTGGCCGTGAGGCAATATCCAGCAGCCTCATCAATCTTCTTGTCCTGGTCAGGTGACCTGTAGCAGACACCCACCACAGTGTCTTCCACATTAGCCTGCCCTTTAACCCTTACCCACAAGCTCTCAGCTTGCTCATCATCCACTCCCAGGTTGAGCTCCATGCAGTCCAGTTGCTCTCTCACATAAAGAGCAACTTCTTTGCTTTCTTTCTGTAATGCCATTCTGTCTCTATTTACTGGCAAAGCTCTTGTCTCTGCACAGGAGATTGGTGCTCTGGCAGGAGTCACCTTAGGTGAACAAGAAGAACATTTTCAAGTCTCATGAATTCATCAGTTGAAATGAAAATTCCACTGGCAAAGCAAGATACTTTTGAGATTGTTAGGTGAACTCAGGAAAACAGACCATTGCAATCACAAGTTTATCTGAGAAGGCTGATGTAATATAGATTTCAATTATATCTCTGCATATTCAGCACTATATGCTCATCATTTTACATGTCCCTCCTACTAATCAAGTAAGCAACAGGAATAATCACAAATAAATTGGAAGTAAACTGGAAATTAACTACTCTTTTACTGGTCTTGTCAATTTTTCCTCCATACTATTTTTCTAATCTGTTTAATTTGAAGACTCTCATATCCCTGAAGCCTTCATACTATGTAGCTATGTGACTGTGTTTTTCAGGGCCAGGTGCATTTCCCGAACACTAGTATTTGAAAAGAAAATTTGGGAAATATAACCTACTATTAAAGAATGAATAAATCATTTAAAATGTTTACTGTGACATGAAATAGAGGCATTCACATGTAGGGACAATGTCAAAGAATTGTCTGTTAATGATATCGGTATAATTACAAGTTCTCAGGATGACAAGATATTACTGTCCTCCAACATGATATTAGTAGAAATTATTTAAAATCATATAAACAGGAACTCTACACAAATTAAGAAAAGAAAAAAAAAAAAAAAAAAAGAAAGACCATGCCTTGGGAACTGTCCTTGTTCTATTACAAGAATATTGAATCTCAATAGAGAGAGACTAATCTAAACTAATCTAATTTGAGAATACTCCCTTTCCATACACCACAGAAGAAGCAAACAATGTAAAAATTATGTATCATCAGATACCTAAGCATAGTCAGGAATATAGAAAATATATAGCTTAGACAGATTGCTGTTTTTCAAACCAACTTCTCCATCCCTCTGTTACCAATTTATTCAAAAGGGAATAATCTGCTGGGATAAACTACTTTTTGCTGACTTCTAATTGCTTACTAATTTTACTATAAACTATTAGATAATATATATTAATATTAATGCATTTTTTTCTGAATGTAAATTATTTGTGTACTTTTATATTTCATGTATTTTCATCCTGTATTTGCATTAGTATTCTACTTTTATCATAAAATATCATAGAAACTTGTAATCTGCATTATCTAGTAATTTCTATCTCTACACATTTCTTCTCTGTAAAATACTTTGATAGTGTAAATAAATAGTTATGAATATATAAAATGTTCCAGACTCAAATCTGGAATCAATTCTGAAGAAAACAAAAATCATATAATTTGTGACAGATCCAACACAGTGACAGATGTTTAAACTTAAATTATATAGACTATCTGTGTGCAAAAAAGCATTACTACATTATAAAGATTTAATCTACATATCTGTTAAGATTTATAAACAGAAGAATAATTCCAATATCACTTCATAACTGTCTAACGAACCAGATATCACTGCATTTTTTCCTATAGTTTGTGTGTGCACAGTAGAAAGAGAAAGATAAAATATGCTTATAAAAATACTGAATATCAGTAGTTTTGCAACATTTTATCATGATTGCATTCTTATGCTAATTTATGTCATAATATTCCACATTATTTTTATGTAAAATAGTAGTTCTGAAATCTATCATTAAATTCAGTTAAGCTGTGATGTGAGAAATAGCTTCTTTTACAACAAGATATTTATATTTACAGTTAAATATGAATATAAATGAGGTGTGAATATTCCTCATTTTTTACATTTCTTCCCTTATTATGTATTTAAAATACAGCATGTTGAATATTGTATATGGAAAATTTTTCTCATGAATGTCCTAATGAATTCAGCATAACACAATAAGCGCTACATTTTATGCTCATGTAGGAGAATTTAATATATGTCTAGGCATATATCAGTGTTAAAAATTTTAACGTAGCTGTAACATGATCCAAATTTTATTTTAGAATAAGATATTCTTTTAATAAGCAGGCTTATTTGTTCTCTCTTAAAAAAAATAGGAAAGAAAGAAAGTATTTCTGTTCAATGTAGATAAGAAGTTCTGTTTATGACCACATTGGTTAGCAATGGGATTCTGGTAGGTATTTTCCCTCAAACTACAAGATGCTTCCAGACAGCAAGTTCCTTCTCTGTCTCACCAAGTACCACTTGTCCCCTGAGAGATGCTCGATAGCGTGAAGGCGGGTAAGAGGCTCTGGCGTGTTTCCAGAGCACTTTAGGCATGGGAAAATACTAAATATTGCTACACCTTGCCTTCAGCTGATTCCAGCTTAAATTTAAGTACGGCACCTTTTCTGTACCCAAAAGCACCTTCTCAGAAACAGGGAATCCTTGCAGAGGCCAAGCCATCTCATGCCACATCCAGAAGGATGGGATTCAAAGGACACTGTGGTCAGACCATTGGGCTGTTCTTGGGCTGGAGCTGTCACCAGCACCACTGGGGTGCCATGAATATCCTATTGAAAAATGATATATTCCTGTAAAGAGACATATTTAGCTGTGCTCTGACTAAATTTGACTCTGTGACTACTGTGTAGCTGAGGTTAAATAAAGGATATACTAATGTCTCTTTAATCTACCTGCACAGGTGCATCTCTCCAGTAACACTAGAATTATGTTCTGTGAGTAAAGTGTGAGATGTTCAAAGTAAATATTAATCTTTGATCACATGAACAGTTAGTATGTGTTGATGTAGATGCTGGAAAGTAAGCTTCACTGCTTGCCTAGATATAGCACTTATATAGTACAAACATTTCACAATGTACTGAGCTCCCATAGATCAATTTGAAATTAGTTTACCGTCAAATTGATAAATCTCTTTTTATCATTATACCTTGAAGATAATTAAACAGGTATTTCACAGTGAATAATTTATACCATATTAGGGAAAGATAAGAAAGTAACGGGTCCAAAATAATAATTATTGTAACATTCTTTTATAAATTCTTATATATTAAAGCTTTGAATACAATTCTTGAATAAAGCATTTGGATACAGTTCATGTATAATTCTTCTAGTTTATTAACTCTCTCAATTGAGTGTAATTCTAAGGTACTGTTTCTTTCAGTGACTTATACAATTTTCAAATATTCAGCTTTTTAAGACTGTAAAGGGGCTGCTAGTCAGGATATTCTCCATAGATCCAAACTGTACCTTGACTTATAAAAAGGGTTGCAAGCCTGTATTCTCTCTGTTCATTTTTCTCTTGGTTTTTGCACCCTGTAACAATACCAACCAATCAAAAAGTGTGCAGGAAGAAATTCTGATTGATTTGTGTTTTCATATATACCTGAGAAGATAGAATTTTCTACAATTATCCATTTTCTCCTCAATTACAAAAGTAATTGAATAGTAATTGGCCCCATATGTACGTATAACTGCAGCTGCATTACTGGAATTTAAGAAGCTTACTCTCTTTCTATATGTATATATGTAAAAGAAGTAAATCTGTATATATCTATAGATTAAAAAAAGGCATGATATTTTATGCAATGATGGCTTTCCTAGGTTCCAAAGTCAACTCAGTCACAGCTGATGATTACACTGGTGTAATCACATTCCAGAATTATCCGTGGAACCAGTATTTTCATTTTTTCTCCAAAGGAACAAGATGAATTTGTCACAAAATTGGAAGTTATAGCTATTTCATTTCATGCAGGCAGTTATCCCTGTGGCTGTAAGCAGATACACAACACTCTTTTCACATTACTGTGCATGTATCTTCACCACTCAACAAAATGCAGTGAAAGAATCTCTGGACTTGTGCCATCTAAGCTCTGACCAAACCAGCAGTGTTGTGTTAGCGAAAAAAATGGTCCATATGGGTATTCAGCCAGTATTTCTTCATAGTTCTTCATTCAGGGGGGCAAAGAGGGTCATCTGAGATCTATGATATGGTGATGTTTTGTCATGGTGTTCCAGTAAAAATGATGTTGCTATTGCTTTATCAGACCAGAGATTTCATGCTAATTTTGCTTTATGCTTTATATATCATGCTAAATGCGTAAGGCCCTAGCCTAAATCTGTTAGTCCTGTTTTCAAACTATGACAAAACTGTCTGTATGAATTAGAGTTTGATACCAGACATCTTTAGTTAGGGTGCATAGTTTAAGTGTGAGCTAATAGCAGAAGTCTTGAAAATATAGGGAAATTTGAAAGACACTCACTATTTGTCAGTGGCTGACAGCTGAAGAAGTGCAGCCTTGACAGTCTTGTCGACTTTGACTGTTGTACACGTGTCTAAATGTGTATTCTCCCCAGAAATGCTTTGCATTTCTCCTCTCTGAGACTCCGGAACTTCACGGTGTTACTGTCTATGAGGTCAATTAGACTATTTTTGTTTTGGGCAACATTGTATGGCACTACATTTTACTTTATCATATGGAAATGCCTTTATCAATAACCTTCACCAGAGCCTGTAATGCAGGCGGCAGAACTGAAGCCCCTTGCTGCACAGTGTATGTGATAAAGAATCATAAATACATATTTATATTTATGTACAAATATAAAATTTACATCTAGAAAATAAATTAATTACTCATAATAATGAGTTCTGGAGCTAAACAATGCTAAACAACCATGAATAACAGATGTGGGCATTGATCAGTAGTGTTCTCATGTCTTATATTTAAATAGGAACATACAGGCATATGTTCTGTTGTATACTTTAATAAGGTAAAATCATGCATAATGAAAAAAAAAATACTTGCTCTCTCTAATATGTATAATGCATTAGCAAAATAAATATAAAGGAAAAGATGCCTGATCTTCCAAATGACTTCTATGTGAACTGCTCAATCTCAGTGAAAAATGGACATTTGCTTTAATAAAATGCTCACAAATTACATTGCTTGCTTTACTGTGATAGACCTTATTCTTTGCCTCTTTACATATTTCATTTTTTGGTCAAAGGACTCAATAATGTTCTGAGAAAAAAAAAAAAAAAAGACAGCTTGGAGTTTTCTCACGAATTTCATTAAAACCAGTTTCAAATTGGAGAATACCAGAGATATGCTATTATGTAAGAAAAAAAAAAAAAAAGGAAATACCCACTCTAATTTAAGCCAATTAGCAAAATAACACAATTATATTACTGCCTTTCAATTAAAAAGTGAAAATTGTTTATTCAGTGCTTCTTAAGTAGCAAGTTCATATATAACTACAGGTTGTTTTCTCACTGGTTATCGCTTTAAAGAATACATGACCTATATTATTAGTGCAAACATAGAAACACTTCTGTAGCACTAATACAGGAAATAAGTCAGGTGGGACCTAAGCCAGATTTGATGATGAATAAATAAGGCATAATAAGGTTTCTTGTTTTTTTCTCTCTCTTTTTAAAATATATATTTCATCGGGGGAAAAAAACGTGTAAAGCTCTTTTCATTTCTTACTGGTAAATGGACTTTACGGTGGCATAGGATCTTCTGGTCAGTTTCTCCTCCCATTACTGCCCAAGCATTTAGAAGAAAATGAAAATAGTTTTTCACCAAAAAGGTCATGAATGAAATGGAATGCAGTAATGCTGACAACAAACACTTTACAGATCTATCTGAAGCCATTTAAGGGCTGTTTGCTTTTGGATGAAGGATTACCCATTAAATCTGAGAGAGGTTGCAAGCTGAAAAAACACCATCTAGTAGGGTCAATACTCCTTATGGCCATGCAGTAGAAAGAACAGAAATGCTCTAGGTAGATAGGCAATGCATCATACATCTAAATCATATTGAGTGGATTAGGAGGCACTGCAATGAAATGGCACTGACAGAAAAAGCGATTTTCCACTTTTTTTTTTTTTCAAAGTTACAGTTAAAAAGTAAAAATAAACAAACAAACAACAAAAACAACAAAAAAAGTTTTTACCTGTAAATGAAAGTTTATACTCTCTTTAGAGGACGCAAAAGACAATTTGTGATCAAAGATAGAGGATGCATTTGTAAGCGTGTGACTGTGGAAGACCAGTTCCCGTGATACTATGATATCATTTTGGTATTGTAAAAGAAGAAAAACATTCCCTGTTATATATTTTTTAAAAAATATGTTTATGTGCCACCTAGAAGTGGGAAAAAAAAAAAAAAAAAAGAGAGAGAGAGAGGGACAGAGCGATAAAGAAATGGGTTTGGTAATGTATTTTTGGTAAATATACTAGACTAATGTTAACCAAGATGGAATCTTTGTAAAGAGGCATGCTTTTAAGTAATCTGAACAAAGATGGGATGATAACAATCTACAGGATTCTTGGTATAGTAAATTGTAGTTGTATGCAAATTGTAGTAAATAGGCGGTTGTACGATGCCTGTCACTACATATCAAGAAATTAAATACAGGTTCAAAAGAAATTCTAACTGAAATTTGATCACATCATATGTCTATGAAATTGACAAAATTTGTTTCTAAATTTCATATTTATTTCTGGCATAGGTCCAAGAGCATGAGTAAACTTACTTTATGAAGATAAGTGTCACCTTTCATTAACATCTATTGGGACAGAATCATATACATGTCAATTTGATTGATATAAAAATGCACTGTCTAAAAAGAACAAAATATAATGCATGATTACATGTAACTTGAGTCAATTGATTTTGAGTTGGTCTGGTTTGTGATTTCAGAAGATAATTCTGGGCTGGCATGAGGGATAGAAATTATTACTTCTCATTTCTCTGATTTATTGCCAGTAGAATGAGAATCATTCTCCAATAGCATATCTTAAGACAGTCCCAGGCAAATATGCTGTGGATGAGATTGACACACATATGAGCCTACTACTTCTATTTAAGTTAGTAGTAAGTGATATGGTATATTTAATGCTAAATGTTTGAAATGAACTTACATTCTTTTGAAAGTCAAATCTCTGCCTTCACAGTGGATACTGAGAAGGAAGGTACCTGACTGATAAAGTCAGTAACAAGTAAGGTTCTGTGTAATGCAACCCTTTCTTGAAGGCAAGCATATGATTAATTTACCTTCAGAACTAGATCAATGGTGCTAGGTTATTATCCATTTACACTGGATTTTGTTTGCTTTCTTTATCAACAGGCTATGCTCAGTGGGAAAATTAATGGTAAATAGAAAATTTATTTTCCTTCACTTTGTGCCAAGAGGGTTTAAAATTAGATAATTGTGACAGATTAGACAGCTGGCATCAAATCTGACCTCTTTCACTGCTCTGTTTGAATGTTATTATAATACATAACATCAGTGCCCCCTGCTAGGATAGGTTTACGGTGCAATGAAATAGAAACATAATGATCACACGTCACCATGCAAAATCTTAAACATAATCTAAGACGGTATACTAATTGATACTTTAAACAGCCTAATAGAAAATATTTCATGTGTTTCACTGGATTTGTATGCATTTGCTTTTACTAGATTAAAAGCAGACGATTATAGCTCATGAAGGATTTTCCTCTGAACCCTGTCCCTAAGTATTCTAATCTTTTCATCACTGTCAGATTGCAGAAAACCAAAATGCTTGGCTAAGGACTGTTTTTTTTTTTTTTCTTTAGCAACATTTCATACATTTCATTTTAAAAATGTTTTCAATATTAGTTTTTTATTTTTGTTTAGATTTCTATGTTCATATATAAAAAATGTCCGATTTGAGATCCTATTTTGATTATACTTTAATATATTTTTATTGAGGATAATTACTGATTTCTTCCAGTGATGTCAGAGCTATTAATCTTTCCTTCAGCTCCATCATTGATAATGCTTTAGGCTACAGTTGAGCTCTCTGTTGAATGTATTAATATACGTTTTGTTGTTTCAAACATCATTTATTTCAATAAGAGTCTTCAGGATAACAATCTGATCTTCTTAGGGAAATGAAGAAGTCTTTTCTTCAACATATTTTGGTACTAGGAAGGTCATTTCGTTTAAGACCTATTCTATTTTCTTGAATACAGTTTCTAAGATTGAGTAACTTAGCATTTTAGGTACATTGTCCTTAGTATCTATCTCCTTACATATTTTTAAGTGGAACTTTAGTAAAATCCTTAATCTGTCAATAAAGATTTTGCTGCCACTTTCATATATAAATAGAAATGTTAAATTATTCAGATTATAATGCATTGGACATAATACTAGAACTCTGTAATAGTATTTTTCTGTTTCTTCAGCTATAAAGAATTTAGCTATTATCAATCTACTTATCATCAATGGCTTTTTAAATGGTCTTGGGTAAAGGCAAAATTTGAAGAAGATTTGAGGTTAAAAAAAAAAAAAAAAGACTCAGAAAAGACTGTTAGAATCACTGGATTTTCACCAAAGATTTTAGGTCACAGACTACCTGCATATTGAAACACTTTACAATGGATCATTGACACTTCAAAAACGAGAGATCATGATATTTTCACTGCTTTTCCAATATACATTTTCATTTTCTCAGGCCTTACTGTATTGTTCCTAATCTCTTATGTTATAAATAAATAATCTTTTCAAACCTTAGAAACTGGTGTCTGAGTTTCCTGAAGACTTCATCCTGTAAAAGTGCACTTAGAAAACCTGGCACACAACAAAATTCATTAAACAGATCAAATTGCAATCGTTGGGCTGCATATTTATTCATATTTATTCAAGGACATTATTAGCACAGAAGTGATGGACTCTCTTCACCCCAACATTGTGCTGCAGTTCAGTGCCTAAAACATTCTTCTACAGCGCTAGGTCCTCTGCCAACAACTCAATAAGCCACCAAGTAGTAAATAGAGTCATTGTGAGAAAGAGAGAGAGAAAGAGAGAGAGAGAGAGAGAGAGGAAGAGGTGGGTACTACCACTATGTAGAAAATAATTCAATTTATGATGACAGAGGGATATGAAGAATCTACGAAAGATAACTTTATGTTAACCAGTCATTAATTTCCAGTGAACTATTGGAGAAGACTGACTTAAGCCCTGGACAATATTTTAAACCTCCCACATTTAAAGACTTATCTATAAATCCATAACTGAGAGCACTCTAATTTCTAAAGGTGAACAACCGCGTACCCAAAGGAATAGCATGATGCTAACAGACACCTCTACTTTCTAAATAGCATCGTTACTCAGTTTTATGCCTACGTGTGTTTACTGGAAGCGACCTTGCAGACTCTCCGATTTTAAGATGCCTACTAGAAGACCCTGAATGGTCCTTTGAAACCCAAAGGTAGATTACACGTATAATCAACAAACAGAAAGTTTGAAAATTAAAAATGCATGTTGTATTCCATGTTCCTGAATGTTTACATACTTTCTTTTGCTTTTACTCAAAAAACTCTAAAAATTGATTTGATACTGCAAAACTTCCTTGCACATTATTTTGGCAGTCTTGAGCGCAAATCAGACATGTTCTTGCTTTGCATTTATACATAGAAAACAAGAGTAATTCAAAGGTGATATCTTTGTAGCATGCATGTGTCATACTGTATTAAGAATATATCTTTAGATATTTGTAATATTCTTACAATAAAAACATTTAATTTATCATATGAACACTAAATAACTTCTAGGTAGGTATTTTTCTTTGCTCATCTTCAAAATCAGCTCATATTCCAAAAGCTATTTATAATGGAGGATGGACAGACTAATAGCCTAGATGGATTCAACCAAAAGAAGAATCCCTTTTTAGGTAAATTCTCTCCAGAATCCAAAGGAGGAAAAGACAGTAACATCAAATTCATTTATTACACATGTTTGATTGTGACTTTTGTCTCCAGAAAACAATTCTCTTCTAGGAGAGACTCCTGAATTTGTCTAGTAAAAAAATAATTGAATTATTCCTCTTTATTTTTCTGGTCCTGGACCTTATTCACCTGTCTGATTAGAATCATGATTTCTTCAAGAGATATACATGCTTTGCTGTCTTAATAGTTCTAGCTCTAAGTGGCTAAAGATCTGTATTTTTCTGTGATATATGATGCAAGCAATGAGTGCAAGATAAGCACAACAGACTGGAAAAACACAAAACAATGAATATACATACTAAAAGGAGGACTGCCAAGATGAGCAATATCAGGAGCAGAGGTGAGTACCATCATTTTGGGAATGACCAGGATCAATAAAACATCAGAATAATAGAGGAAAATCAGAGAAGGTAGAAGAAATCTTATTTTGGAGTTGGATTATCTCAAATTCTGAGACTACAAACTACCAGTAATGTAGTCGTCAGTGTTAATTACATGGCATCAGCTCCATGCTATCCTATACACACAGCTAAAATAGTATTACATGTTTAAGAGTTTTGAATATGTGGTGATCATTATTAATAGCATATTAGAATTATTAATTAGTTAAAAGTGTGCTTTTAATGAATGTAATTAATAAAGTTTATTTTTGAGTTTTAAAACTGTCCTGATTTGTCAGTCATCTAAGAACTTTCATTAAAGAGATCTTTAATTCCCTGATGTCTACATATATATGTATATATGCATGTATATAGGTGTATATATATGAATACACATATATATAGGAGTATATATTAATATATATTCTGTGGCAGGAAGTCAGAACAGTTCGTCAAAATAAATACACTGCAATAGTTATGCGATGTGAACACAATAGATGCATCAAATTCAATGAGCTGAAACCAAAGACATGGAAATTAAGGCTTTGTCCTTATCCTAGGTCTCATGTACTTGACATAATAAAGACATCTTTTTAGTGAAAATGTGACTATTTATTTCAGCTCCAGGCACACAATAAGAATGTGGACAAATGTTGAGTTTGGTAATGGTTTGACAATAAGAGAATTTTGTAACATCTAAATCAGCACTTCTCCACTTTGTCTATAACATCCTATCTCCTAGAATATTAAGCATACTTTTGCATGATTCCTGCATTTGCACAGTAGTGCATGCAAAAATTGTGTATTTTTTTTCCTAAAACCTTTTGATAGTCAGTGCCTGCTTTGCAGACTCAAGCAATCCCTGTGAATTTTTTCATTACCCACTTTTTTATCCACTTAGCCATGCCCCACATAATGCACTCTCCATCTTCACTAGCTAATTCTATATGTATTCGAACAATTGAACAACAAATCCTCTCCTTTCTTTTCTCATTCCCTCTTGCAAAATATATATAACAGAATCCCATTTGCATTCCTACCATTTATTTTCAACTGTCCATAGATGAGAAGAACAATACTGATTTGTTTCTATAGGTCTATTTACATTGGAGTCTAGGGTAGAGGGAGTAAAAGCCAATAATTCCAAAATGTTTAATAAGTGGAATGGAAGGGTTATGAAATTATTATATAGTGACTGAAATGAAGCCTATCCCTTTCAATATGTATTCTATACAATTCATGTTTTTATTTTGAAAAACAATAGGAAGAGACATGGGTTTTAGTTATTGTAAATGCAGTTTGCCCTTTACAAGACTTTTATGGAAATGAAGCACACTTTGAAGTATTCTTATCGGTTCTTGTTAGATTTAATATTAGCAGGTAGATGGAGAGGCACACTGTTGTTTCTCCCTCCCTCACAAGTCGTCAAGCTGTTAAATAAAGGCTCGAGTAAGGTATGACTCAAAATCCTCAATAATCACCTAAGACCACACAGTACATCTAAAATCACAGAACTACATGAATATGTGCTGTCACATGGATAAGTTAGTGTTGTCATAAAAGAAATATTTCTATAAATATACTCCTGCAGAAATTCAGCACACGACAAGGTGAAAGTGAGAATTTTCTATCTTGAAAACAAGGAGAGCTATTGAAGAGAATGATGAAAAGGCGGCTACTGTTTTTCTTTTAAAAAAATGTTGTGCAAGAAATGCAGGATGTGCTTAATAGCCTACAGTTAATGTCAGCCAAAGTGTATTGAGGAAATTTGAAGAACACCATGCATCTACGAAGAATGAGATTTTAAAAAGATACTTATTATATAAACAAACCAATAATAGGAAGAATCTTTTTATTAATTTTTTGCATATTTGAGACTATTGAGTAAAATGCAGAAGCAGGTTTAATTCAAGACTACAGTGTAATAGGAATCTGAAATCCAAATACTTTTAGAACGTTCTGACAGATAAAGTGGCAGCTAATATATGTCACAGAAGTAACTAGAACTAATGCCAGTTTTGATGGAAAAAGTCAACAGAGTGCTACTAAGCCTGATCCCTACAGTATATCATACACAGGTTTGAGGTTCACGCTTGTGTTTTGGGATAGAAGGTTGAGAGAGAAACAGCGGTAGAGTCGGGGTGGGAAGAGGTCACACATTTCTTGACCTTGACTTCCCTGAACAGTCTTGATCCTTTTTGCTCATAGGCCTACCACTCAGAAATCTCTTTCTCTTGTACACGCCTAGCATCCTCCCTCACAATGAGGAAGTTAATCCTTTATCCAGAAGTACGGAAACAGAAAATGGAGAAGATAATATTTTTATTTCAAATACAGATCTGCAAGAATAACTTATTATTTCCAGATGAAAAAGCATTTCCTATTGGGAAGAACAAGTCAGATCTATTATTTTTATGTCAGGAAAAATCTGTGAAAGTTTGAAAATAAAAAAAAAAAAGGAAAATGTGGAAACTATGTTTTTTAGAGAAATAAATGGTGTCCCCAAGGATTCAGTAAGTCCATAGAAGTACAATAATTAAGTCTGCTGAGATTGTTCCTCCAAAAAGAAGTGAGCTGGTCAGGCATCCCGTAGAACACCATTGCTGCTTTTAAGCTCAGTAACTCATTCTTCTCCCTAAATTGCTGCTTCATCTTGGCCTAAAGTAGTTGTTCTTGATGTCAACAACTTTATGGGCTCTTTAGGCTATTTTATCATGTGCAGCTGTTTAGCTGAAGTCTTCATTATACGGACTTGGGTAACTGAGCAATAAATTAGCACTAAACATGCCTTTTCCTTACTGGAAGGAGACCTGATGTCAATGAGTTCAATACTAGCATGGCAATGAGAAATGAGTCCGCTGAGCTTCTCCAGGAGGCAGAACATGGGCTATAACCTTCTGCCTCCAGATACTTTGGTGCTTCTATTTCTTTGTGGACAGAAACCCTCATGTTACTGACGCTCGCATTCTTGATGGTTTTTGCATTCGCACTGATATGTAACATACCATCCTTCTTGGGCCCTGCCACTTACCGGGTGAAATTCTGTTGCACTGAATATTACTTCAAATCTTAGCAGAATAAATACTAAGCATTAGAGGTAACACATTCTCTGGTGAGTGGTTCTCCAAAGAGCATTCCTTTAGATTGAGAGAAAGAGAGAGGGTGAGAGAGAGATTTTATATATATATATATATATATACACACATATATATGTTTAAAATATATAAAAGTGCATGTATATCTAAATATATGTTTATATACACATACAGTGTATCAAGTCAGAAACAAAGAGGAAGGGAGGCAGAGGGAGAGAGAAGTAGGGAGAAGAGGGAGAGAATATATATTTTATATTAAGATCTAACTACCTCTGATCCTCATCAAAAATAGGAACATGACAAAATGTCAGCCTCGTTAGCACCTTGTCATTTGGTCTCCATCTAATTAATAAAGCCTTTAATCTTTCCTGTTTGCTGACTGAGCGCTATTTAATGCTGTAATCTATGAGGAAATAGGATCTTGCCTGGCAGCTGCATGAATTTTGTGGAGTAAGCAGGCAGTCATTTCTTGTAATAACAGTTCAATATCCTGCTTGGCTTGGGAGACTCATAGGTCTGTATATGAAGGATTGCTGGGCAAATTTTTTTTTTTTTTTTTTTTTGCCTCTGGGAAACATGAATTCTTGCCTAATCAAAAGTAATTGGCATTTCGAATAAGGACTATAATGGTATGGCCCATATCCCTGTATACTTAGCTTTATATCATTCTATATAACATGATCTGACAGTTTAGTAGTCTGAGGTTTGCACAGGCATGCAGAACAAAAAGATTTGTATTTAGCAGTTTTCTTCAGTAATCACATTTCAGTAGGTACTGCTACATAAACTTTCATTTGTATGACTACATCTGATAGGTTTAAAAGTCATGTCAAGAACCTTTAAATCTGTGTGTAAACCATGAGTTAAACATTTTATTTGCATAAAGGACTTTGAAAGTTTAGAATGATACCAAAATTTAGTTAAATACAGCTGAGAAGACTGGGTTTACTTACAAAAGCAGTATTTCAAATACTCAACTAAAAAAGATGTCTGTGAAATAGAGTTGATACAAAGTCCATATTTTGCATGTTTATTCTTATTTTTTTTAATTGCTTCAGTATCAATAAGAATGTCTCAACAGGACAAATGTCTTCATCAGTCAAAATAACTGTGTTTGTTATTCCAATTCTGAAATTAAAAAAGTTGTATAAGAAGCACAGATATGTATAATTAATATTATTTTTGGAAAAGTTTTTCAAGAGGAAGAAAACATAGCAAGTTGTCTTATATGTCTTGTATAGTAATGACAATGTTCACAACACAATTAGCTTTCTTTTGTGTGTGTGTGTGTCAAGTGAATAGAAACAAAACACGGCAAAACTGCTGAAGAGAAACAGTAAATGCTGCCTTTTTGATATAAACATGGAAATGCAATCTGAAACCCTAATCTACATTAGACAAATTCTGTAATGTATGTAAATAAATAAGAAAAGACAGCTGATTTCAATGTGGTTATTGCACATAGCAGATGCATCCTTTCAACCTGTCTGACCCAATTTTTCAAGTAAATTTTGTTGTCTGCTCATTTTATCTGTGTGATAGGCAAGTGAGTGAGCAGCGAACTCCTCTACTCTAAGTAAGGAAAATGGCAGCACACATTGTGTATCTAGTCCTTTAAGAAAGACTATGTTTTACTTTCATAATACTACAGTGAAGTCAGAACATCAAGTCTTTGAATGTGTCTTGAATACAAAGGAAGACAGTGTTTCAAAGAAAGAAAGCATTCCCAGTAAAATGGAGATCTCTTTCTTGATACAGTAAGGCAACCAACTTATTCCATGTGGCATGAGATTTTATTTCTATAATCTCTAGCATCTAAAGCTAGAGATGTTATTTATACTCTTAGAAAAATCTCACCTTATTAATGTTCCTTCACTGCATTGACATCCTTCTGCAGGAAAAGATACCCAAATGCTGGTCATACATGTATCTATGCAAGTGTCCAACAGCAATATTAGCCTCATATTGCAGATCAGAAAATCTAGACAAAGGAAATATAGACAAAGGAAAACTTTTTTAAAGAAAAGTTTTAAAAAACTTTTAAAAAGTTAAAAGTTTAAAAAACTTAAAAAAATAAAGAAAACATTTTAAAGAAGCTGTACAAGTCAAGATTTATAATATGCTAATTTAAAATAGTCACTTTTTAATGCTGTTTATTCTGCCATTATTCCACCACTTTTAAAGCAGTTTCTCTCTCCTCTATTTGTTCTCACTTCTGCTAATTCATTTGGAACAAAGCATCTCTCAAAATTTTTTTTTTTCTTTTTCACCTCAGAGCAGCTTTGTTGTTGCTGTTCTGAAAGCAGATATCATTTGAAGCGGGAAGAATCATTTGAAAGCGGGAACTGAGAGAAAAATTAGGGCCTAACCGAGGTTTTAGCATTACAGAAGCTTGCTTGGGGTGATACACAGTTGCCACTTCCAGGATGCTTGGTACTAACGAACTCCACTCCTCCACAGATCCCTAGGCAGCACAGTCTGCCCTCCTTGCAGCTGCAAAGGGGAGTAACGGAGGATGGAGCGCAGTAAAGACACCGCGGCCAAACTCTGTTGTAATCTCTGTGCTGGGCCGCTGGTAAGCTGCACAGTAGCTGTCTAATGGGAGATATACCATAGCAGGTCTGGTGCTGAGCCAGCAAATCACGCCTTTTGCATAAACTTTGCTTGAATTTTGCTCATTATAATGTCAAAAACACACCTCCATCCCAAAAGTTACCCGCCTCCGAGGTAGGACCATTCCTCACTGAGCGCTCTAGATTTTTGATTGACTGTACCTTCAAATGAAAGTGAGAAACTTTTCAACCAATCAATAACAATATTAAGTATGACTCTAGTCACTCAAGCTCCACCTGAATGTAAAGAAAAGTCTAAAAGGTAAACTCAGGATGAAAAGGGGGGAGGAAGAAACCATCTTAACTCCTGGGTCAGTTGACAGGCTGATCCCCCTTTCCTCCCCTGGGGTTGGGATGCTGCCTGAGGAGAATGAGGAGGAGGAAGGAAGAATCTGTTGTAACTCCTAGGTTAGTTGACAGCTGATCCTCCTTCCCTCCCCTGGGACTGGAACGTCGCCTGAGGAGACTTGAGACTGAGAGCCCTCTCCCATTTTCTGGGGTGAGTGATGATTGCACATTTGTACATCAGAGCTAGCTAACAACCCCACGCAGTAGTAGAGAAATTCCTGTACTGACATCTGAAACCTGCTTTGTAAATGTTGCATTTGAATAATTCATACTGTTCGTGAACTCAACTACTTGTCTGGGGGGAGCAATCGGATCTACAGTTGGCAGACTGTTCGTGAAACCGATGCTGCCCGGGTTGAGCTATAGTCAAGTTTATATACTATTTGGGAACTCGTTTCGCTCCTAGGAAGGCAATCAGACCTACAGTCCACAGACTGTTTGTGAACCCGACACTGATTTGATATCTCCTTCCCCCCTCCCCCACCACTACGGCTTTCAAACCACAACATTTTACAAGGATAAATACAGAGACCAACTATTTCAGTATATATAGCATTTGATAGTGCTATTGAGCAGGGTGATCTACAACTAGCATGAAGGCCTCTGGGAACTCTTGTAGATTTTGATGCAAATGAAATATTCACTTCATATTGATGACCTTCCTATTTCTAAGAATTTTTATATTTAGGAGTTTATTGTTTATACATGTCAGCAACTTCTCTTTGTATTTCATTTGTGGAAACTTTGAAGAATATAATGTAGTATAAATGATTTAATACATGTAATTTTCAAAAATTGCATGAATAGTCCTGAGATAACAGGAAAAGCAGTTACTAGCAGTTATTAGCATTCTAGACATGCTGGAATTTTATGCATTGACAGAAGATGCTGTTATTGCCACTGATAAATGAAGTATATAAAATAGACATACGAACCAGATGCATTTTACTTGAGGGATGTTTTTTTTCCTGAGCCTTAAAATCTAAAAAGTAGTTGTTTTCATCCAAAATTCAGAAATATTAAATGGTCTGATGAATATTATGAAAAAATAGTTTATCTTTGAAGAACAAAACATTACTTAAATAACTCCTCTGAAATGTCACTGATGGTGTTAGATGTTAGACTGTTCTTCTGATCCTTTAATATCTGTGCCATGAGAAGCTTTTGTAATCAGCAGCATATCTCACAGCTACAGATGATCAGTCTGAAGATACACTGGAGCTGAGCAGACGATTGCCTTGAACATTGAAGTGAAGTGAACAATGAAGTGAATAACAGAAAATCTTCTCTGAAACTTAGGTCATGCATGTTTCGCATATCTTGCTAAAATGAATGGGTTAAATTAAAATTGGCCTTGGAGTGAAATCAGCAGCAAATTTGTGTTATTTAGGCAAAATAATACTTTAAAATTTGATATTTCAATGTTAAAATTATTAGCAATAAATTGTTTGAATATAAAGAAAGTATATAGAGAAAAAGTTTTTTTTTCTTGTTGAAAAATAGCATAATCTATGCAAGCTGTTTGGAGATCTCTAGCTGGAGATCTGGAGAAATTACTTAATAAAAAGTCAGCATGTAGACAGAAACATTTTTGGACTCCAGTCTTGCCTAATAGATAAAAAAGTACGAAGAATGTTTTATAAGAATAATAGATTTGCATACCAGAAATAAATGGACAACAGTGTATAACTGATGAACTCTATAATCAATACTTCAGAACAAGACTTAAAGTTTTAACCTGTAATTAAGTTAAAATTATGAAAAAAAAACTATGAGCAAGAGTAGTTACTCAATGTTTTATACTATGGTGATTAATAACACATAATACATAGCAATGTGTTTTTGTATTTCCACTGTAACTTTCATTCCTCGATTGTTGTCAAGTAGTCTTGTGCAGAAGACTTTGTTTAAAAAAATGTAAACAGAACCTTTAAATGAAAACATATAAACACAGCACTCTTGTTATTCCCCATATTTTTTTCTGTTCTTCCTGTGTATAAGAAATCACATGGGATAGTTCTTTTTTTCTCTCTGGATAACACATCCCCACTGGGACTATGCATATAGTGGGTTTTTTTGAGCAGATGAAAAGCAAAAATGTTTTGATGATCCGTTAACATTTACACAGAGTGCTTGTCCAGCTCTTATTCTCAGTGTTTTATAGCATGTCATGCATGGCTTTATATGATGTACTTTTAGGGAATGCAAGTACCAGCTGTATTTTATGAAATATGAAAACACGGGGTAAGAAACATTTTTTTTTCTACTTGTCTTTTGTGTTCTATAATGTTCCTTTATTCCCAAAAGACCCTCCAAAAAATGACGACAAAGCCAATAATAAAAGCCTTGTAATATGATGTATAGCTTGTTATGTCTGAATCAATAGGAAAACTCTCCTCTAAGTTTAAAGAATTTTTGTTTGTTAGTTTGTTTTCTTGTTTAGGTTTTGTGGTCTTTCTGATCCACATGCACCTGAACTAGGCCAAAAGGATCTACTGCTTTAAAACACATAAATTTCTTTAGATTCATCTGAATACCTCCAAAGAGTGCCAGTGTGCATAACTGGTACTACAAAGAGAAATATGAGAGGTAGAGGAAGATGAAAGTATGAGCACAAGGATAAAAGAATGGTGATTTCTGTTTTCTCTCCCCAAAATGTCCTTAATGTGTATGAGTAAACTGCCTGACAAGCCTGACAGCTTTTGCTATGTGTGTAGTTTGATTGCACTCTGAACTAGGAGTTTATGTTTCTCCAAGCTTATGCTGCATCTAGAAAATAAATCTGAGAGTCATAATCAAATATACTGAAAAAAAAAAAGGAAGTATAAATTGTTAGCTAGACTTTCAAGAAACCTCTTCAGAAACCAGCCAGAGCTCTGGCTTAGTGTGGCTTCATTTGTTTGAGAAATTAGATTAAATGACTCTCCAACTATTTCTAAAGGGAGAGGGGGAAAGCCTATTTTATGTGCAATTAAAAAAAAAAAAAAAAAAAAAAAAAAAAAAAAAAAAAACCTTTTGATTCTTTCTAGTAGAAAAGACTTAACAAGGCCAGCAAAATGATACTTCTCAGCAAAGCACCAGTAGGGACATTTTCCTTAGACCAAGGTCTTTTCTAATTACACAAGATCCCTGATATCTACATGTGGGGAGAGGAACTACTAAAGACGAAACAACTAGGGTTTAGTTAATGCTTCCTAAAATTTATCATATGATGCATCTGTGATCCTTTAAAGATTCTGGATCACTTAAGAGAAGGTACAAACGAAGTAGTAAATACTATTTAGTAGTAAATACTATTACCTCAAATATCACCATATGTACTGTTAAGTGTAAGTAAACCATTGTGTGGTGTCGAGGGTCACTCTCACGCCAAGTGCCAGGGCCCTCTCCACAAGCCAGAGCAAACAACACCTCCACACAAAGTGAGGTTAACTCCACTCTGCTGTTGTCTGTAGCAGGGCTTTATACCGGTGCAGGTGGGCATGCGCTGAGGAGCAGCACTCATTGGCTACAGGCTCCCAGCTGATTGGTTCTCCTCCAGGTGCTTGGTTGCTAGGCGTCGGTCCAGTTCCCCACAAACTCCACTTTCCTATATATTCTTACTAAGGCCCCAACAGTGTGGACCTACAAAAACATTTTTTTTTTTTTGCCTTATCACACCAAATTTTACAGGTCTTTAGCACTGGAAGGTCATATCTTCTTATTTATCATTTCATAACAAGGATAACTCTTAGAATTTAGATTTAAATACCTAAGAAATCAAATAATAAATGAATTGTATGAGTCTTGTTTGTTTGTGTGTTTGTTTTAAAATATATTTCTTTGTGTGTGTGTTTGTGTGTGTTCACCACAGAGTAGAAGTTTGCTGTATAAACCAAGTCCGAATTTTATCTGTGTACCATTCTTTTCTATATGGGAGGTTTTTATCTATTTCAGGATAAAAGTACAACCTGAAATACAGTCTTGTATAAAATTTGGTATTTTTTCCAGAAATAACCACAGACAGATTAAATTGAAAGAGTAACAGAGGCAACTATGCAGCCCAATCCTTAAGGAGTCTACTTTGAGAAGGAGATGCACATATGTGTTTTCATTTTCAATTTCTACATTAAAATAATTTATTTCCAAGCAGTTCAGGTTTCTTCAGCCTTGGTATAAGGGAGTGCTCAAAACCCTCAGTCATACTTTTCAATCTCTTCCCAGAACAGTGAATATTTTTATTAGTTTCTACAAATGGGATTGTTTTGGAACAGGCATGGAATTCAACAACAGAATATGGGAATCTACATTTAAGTGTTAATTGTAGTCAACAGAGAATGAATCAACAGCCAGTAGAACTAGGGAACTATTCATTTGATCCTGAAAAAGACTCATTTGATCAGATTAGTAGCTACCTAAACAAAATGGTTGACTGTTTTGATTAGATTTCAATAATAGCTAACATTTCCAGCAGTTACAACATGAAGATTTGGATATCATTATCGAATGGTGGTGAAGTTGGAAAAATGGACATGAAAGTCCATTTGCGATGTTCCTAGAAATTATCTTTCTGGGCTTGTTGACCAGAAGACAGAGCTGAAACTTGCTCTTCCTCATTTTGAGGAGTACTCTTAACTACAGGACTTTAATAGAAGAGGCAGGAAAAAAGGAAGCTTCTTCCTGCCTTGACAATTCTTTCAGATAAGAATACCAACTTTCTTTTGTGTGAAACTTTATAAATGTATAGAAGATATTTTCCAAGTATATCGATCCTTTGGATAGGAAAAATCAGAAGGGGAAATGACAGTTTTCTGGGTCTTTAGATAAATGGCTGCAAGTTTCCTAGCTAGATTACTGCTGCTGTGACAAGTCTGATATTTTCATGAACTTATGTGCACAGAGCTTACAAGTAGCTTGTATATGCAAATATCATCATTGTTTTCTGTTTCTGCAGTTTTCCTTGAGCACAAAGGTGAAAATATTACAACTGCCCTCTCTCAAAGCCTAAGTTCAGCTTACTTTCTAAACTCACTTAATTCTAGCACTCATTCTTTACTAAATAATGCTCATACAATCAAGGAATGCTGTCTGACTATGCCTATGATGATAAAAATTCAATCTCAGCCAAATCCTTCCTTGACTGAGTTGCCCTTCTTCACTGCTCTTCTTTTGCTACTTTGCACCTTAGCTTAATCTATAGACAGAAGGTATGTAAAGGATGAGGTGATGTCTGATGACACCATCTGCCTTTTCCTTCTTGCTGGCTGTGCTGGTCACATTTGTTTCCACATTGGTTTTCAAATAAGAGGGTATAAATATTTCACTTATGCTTGCCTTTAGCTTTTATTTTAACATTTGTTGGTAGTATGGGTTCAGGCATGTTTTATGTCAGCTACATGAGATAAGTAAAAGGTGAATGGTATCATTCAAGAAGAGTTTGTATGTGGGAGTCTGACAGTTTGATGGGAATCTGTCACACCAGGCCAGGCAATATCATATCTAAATTAAATCCCTCTACACCAACCAAACTGCAGATGTGAGGAGCCTTAGCACTGACCATTTTGGGCTACTGATTCGGTCCTATCGATGTGAGAAAATTGCCACAGTTAACAGTGTTTAAAAGCAAGAATAAGATTAAGATCTGATTAAACAATAAATGCATATTTGAACTGCAATTATTTTCTGATAATTTAATTAAAATAAGAGTAATAAGGAGCATCTGATTTATCCTCTCCTTACACTTGCTCCTGTTTATTTCTTCAGATCACTCAGGTTCTGTTCTCTGCTGCTTCTGAGCCAGAACATTATTCTGGACAGCTGTATATTTCCAAGTAGGAATGTAGAAATTCTGGAGATATTGCTACTTCTTTGAATTATGTACATACTGAGTGATATAAGCATTTATTCCAGATTATTTCCAACTGCTGAATTGCAGCATTGGGTTTTGTTTCTGATTTCTAATCAGAATTCAAAGAAAAATTCACTTGAAAGTACCGAGCTGAACTTACATTAAAATGATTAAAAACCTCTTGAAATACATTTTGAAAAATGTATTTGAGTCTAGGTCTACCGATATCAGGCCCAAATGCACATGTAAATAAATAAACTTTAATAAACTGTACCCCCTCCCTGCCCCTGAAACACATTGTATAACTGCTGATTTAATTATGAAGGTTTTACAGTTCAACTTAGTTCTTTATTAAATTGTTTCAAACAACTCATTGCAAATGAAGAGAAGGGAATAAATAAAGAAGATTTAATATAAAGGAGAGGAAAGGAATATTCTGATTCTGAAGATCTGTACTGGCCTGAAATATTAAAAGAATGGTTTACAAATATCAGATATTTTTAATTAGCTTTTCTGTTGATGGCAATGTTGATTGACATCTTTGTAATGTTCCTTGGTCAAACTTAAAAAAGACAAATCACTTTTTCTGGGTAGCTGTTTATTAATCTCTAAGTTATGGACCAAAGTTGAATGACTGGTAACATATCAGACTAAGGTGCACATTCACTAGAAATAATAGAAAAGGTAGAAAAGGTAGACAAAATGGTAGTATAAGAAATGGGATAAAATTTACTTAAACGGTTAAACTTCATCACATTTGCTCTATTTAGAAACCAGGAAAATCACCTAAGAAATGTAGATTTAAAATTATAGTTTTCCTTGTTAACTAGGACGACATTTCTAAACACTCTTAAATTAATAATCAAAATATAATGTTTTAGTTGATCTTTCTTTTCCCTAAGATATCACACTTGGTAAGAAAGAATTTTGACCATTCTCTTTAGTGCGGTGATTATTTTTGAAGGGGAATTTTATTTGTTTTTATTTCATAGAATCATAGAATGCTTAGGTTGGAAGAGACCTTTAGAGATCATTTAGCCCTGCACACACAGGGTCACCTAGAGCACATGACACAGGACTGCATCCAAGTAGGTTTTGAAGATCTCCAGAGAAGGAGATTCTTGGCAACCTGTGCCAGTGCTCTGTCACCCTCACTGTCAATAATTTTTTTCTTAAGTTCCTGTGGAATTTTTGGTGTTTCAGTTTGTGGCCATTACCTCTAGCCCTATCGGTGACCACCAGTGAAAAGAGGACAGCACCATCCTCCTCACTCCCTGCCTTGAGGTATTTGTATACACTGATTAGATCCGCTCTCAGCCTTCTTTTCTTCAGGCTGAACAGGCCCAGCTCTCTGTCTTTTATTATTTGATGGATGTTTTAATTCTTATTTGTTAGATGTTTTATTTCTTTGGTGGATGTTTTATTTATTTGATGGATGTTTTAACTCAAGTGGCAACTAAAGTAGAACTAGAAGTTCTAAAATAGAAGAATAACTCATATAGTCCATTCATCTTTAAAGAAAAGAGCTGTTACAAGATCTAGTTCAAGCACATAAGGTTAATCTTCAACTGATTATGTACCTATTTGAATGCTCATCCAACCCAGGAGAAGCTCAAGGAGTTCATCCGTCATTTATTTCTCCCTCCACAAACAGGCTGGACTAATTGCACCTTATTTTTTATAATTTATTACATGTAGTGTCTAAATCTGTTGATTTCAATTAGGTCAGATTAATTTCTGACAGCCTAATCAGAAATAGACACTATTGGATCATATATATGTATGTATGTATATATATATATAAAGGTAGTTGCTTAGTGCTGCTTGAAACATGGCAGCTTTTAATTGTTTTGTATATGATACTTTACAAACAGAATCCTTTAAACTTTTCCATATGAGCATAACTGAAAATCACTTCCCTTCTTCACGAAGGAAATTAACCAAAATCACTGCTTAACAACTGACATGTCTTACAGGCTAGATGAGTGGAACCTAAAATCTTCTTTAGTTCCTACTTGTAATTAGGCAATCTAAGACTGCTTGTAAGTTCCTACAGCTCCATGCACTCCTCAGCTGATTTTCAGTGAAGCCAAACATTTAGACCGTGATAAGACAGAGAGCACTCCAGCATCACACCCTAGAAAATAAGTCTGAATGCAGTCTTTGCCACAAGAGGATTAATTCTCCTTTGGACCATGTTCCAGGCTTGTCAACATGGCTTAATATGTTGTCATGCTATTACAGGAGCACAAAAGAAACAGCAGTTGCTTTGGGCCACCTCTTCAGAAGATTAGAAGGTAAGGGAGGGGCCTGTTATTTTGAAGAGCACAACAATATTTGTCATATGAACAGATAAATAGACAATCAGCTTTTAAAATTTTGGCTAGATAGTATAACTCTGTGATAGACCTATCAGATCTTAGGAAAGAAGAAAGAAAAGTGTTTAGCTTCTTATTTTCCCAATGTGTTCGCACTTCTACTTCAGTCCCCCTTTTCCCCTGCCACCTTCCAATTGAGCGGTGTTCCAACAATACTACTTAAAAGCTGACCTAAAAATGCCAGTAATAACTTGAATCTAGTGTTAGAATCTAATATTAAAAAATATATGTTGAACATAAGTTTTGAAGGTCTTTCCATGGGCTAAAGTAAGGACAGGATGCATTTTTTATTTACTTCTTAAGATGAATTTAAGCAACACTAGAACACTTTCATTTTTAGAAAGGAATTTTCTGCTTTGAAAAAGATGAACCTTTGCTGGCAGTATGAAATGAAAAGCATAAGGATGTCACCTTTATAAGATGATGCATGTCTCTAGCTCAGTGTTCTGTCTCCAACAGAGGCCAATATCATATTCTCAGGAAAACAGTAATTATAAAAGAAGTACATAGTGAAGCTACTCACTCTTGTCTCAGCAATCTGTGGCTTAGGATTTTCTGCACTGGAGGCTGCATCTTTATAGTTGATAGCCCTAGTGGCCTCTGAATTTGCCTAATAGCTTTTAAAGCCAATTTAAATTATTAGTATCCATAACATCCTGTGGCAATGTGTTTTATAATCTAATTATGTATTTTGTCATGGAGTGCTGTATAATGTAAGACCCTATTTAGAAAGTACAGCATAGCAGCACTGTTGCCACAAAGGCAGATATGAGACAGAGTGGACCGATCCCTGTCATTAAAGCAGAGACTTAATGCTGAGACCAGGACAAAGAAAAAGTAGTTACACAGAAGCAGCTTCTTTTATATGAGATCAAGAGCATCTGTGCAATATTCACTCAGAACTGTGAAAGTCCTGTAAGGGCAAAACTGATGCACATCGTAGTCTCTGAGTACAAAAACTAAATATCACACACAGAGAAAAGAATAAATTTGCCTTAAAAAGGCTTCTCTGATTCCTTAGGTATGCTCCTACATTTGTATTTATATGGGTTACCAAAAAAAGAAAAAAATATCTTTTTTCTGATTATTTCTCTAAAGATGGACTAATGAAGTATCTATGAACTATAGAAATGACCTTTTTCATATTTTTAGCTTTTTTTTAAAAAAAAAAATCAGAAACAAATCTGTACACACTGTGGAATAATTACTATAATTACCGGTTGTAAAGCAAAATAGCATGGTTCATCTCCCAATATATGGATCATCCAATATATTAGATGAGTCCTACCATCTTTTTTTTTTTTCATTTATACAGTAAAGAGTGTGCTGGTATGTGCATAAGAGCTGTTAATAAATTGCTAGACATATGTTGCTATGGTAATATAAGTAGATGTTTCTCTAGCATTTTTTGTCATCCTTAGCTAGTGATCCATAACTACTGTTATTGAGCAATAGCTCCTGCCTCACTTAGCTGAATATTCTCACAGGAATGTGTTTTATGAAGAAAAGTAATTGAAAATAAAATATTTGAGACTCAGCTGAACAGAACTCACATGAGAAAAGCAAAATAGCAACCAAATTACGTTTCATTGAGGATGCTTCTATTTGAAGATAAGCATCTTTAAAAATATAGTTTTTCAAAATATTTAGAATATTTTTATATTTTAAAGAGTATTCAAGGGAACAGAATCAGTGTTTAAAGTACAAACAAATCAGATTTTACATACTTCTTTTGTTCAGCAAAAAATTGTTTCATACATCTTTTAGAGCTTTGTGTAGAAAATACCCTGCTGTTTCTAAAGCTTTCTTTTCTTTTTTCTTTTTTCTTTTTTTTTTTTTTTTCTTAATATATATAAAGGGTCCTGGGGGTTATGATACCCTTTCCATCATGTTTGTATATTTGAAGGTATATAATAGAGTAACGGTTACTTGCCTAAACAGCAGGAAAATTTTATTTAAAATCATCACAGCACCAACCTAGAAGAGTAACCTTAATTTGGGAAAGTAACCTAGGGAACCAAGAGTCCTACATTCAGAGTTTAGATATGACCTAGATGCTCAGACAAGATAGTGGGGATCCTAGTATTATCCTGTATATACAAGCAAACCTATAGCCATTATTTTCCATTTTATTTCTCAAGTATCTAAATGAAGGAGCCAAGAATTTTTGGATCATTCTATTGAATTTTGGTACTTCAGTTCTACTTCAAATGAAATCCAAGCAAAGAAATGCGAATTTGGATATTGTAGAAAGTGCTTAGATAACTGCCGTCTGTCGTAGGAGTTATGTTTTGCATTTGTATTTGTTTTATTCCAGCTGTGAGTGTTTTGCATTTATATTTAACAACACTTTGTATTACTCAAATTGCAAGAACTTTACAAATGCAAATTTGTACAAATATTTCACTGTTTCAAGCAACACAAGTGACATGCAAGGACAGAGAATAACTGTAAAGGGCACATTAAATCCTTAGAAGAATGAACTGATATCATATGCGTTATAACTATTGAAGTCACTCAGTTAGTAATGCCCATGAAGCACAGAGCGGGAAGGAATCTAAATACATCCATTACAAATGAGGGTATTTGCACAAAAACTGAGGAGTTGATGAAATCTTAGTTAATACAGCTTTTAAATTGATCCTGTGCTAAATTGTTTGGTCTAAATAAATACGTACTATCCTGATTCCTTTGAATAAGATCAACTCTGAATATTAATATGCTGTGCTAAGTATTACATACATACAGAATCTTATTTGGTACTTCATTTGGTACTTCATACTTTTCATAGTGATTGAGCAACTGAAAAAATAAAATAAACCCCACACCTTTCAGTGTTAAAGTTAGCTAAGGTAATTCTATTGTTAGGGTGTAAAAAGCATCTCATTATGGACTGTGGTTACCACAGGAATCTGTAAAGCTAGGAATAAAGTAATTCTTCAGCATTTAGGCAGTATTTTTGTTTTTGTGAGTTTAGATGAATAGACAACATGCTTGAATCAATTTAATCATTTTTTAAATATCTTTTTATATATTCTTGCTGCCTTCTGCCCTGCTCTGCCTTTCTTCAAGCCTAGATTATTTCATTTGTCACTTCATCTATTTAATGCTGATGAGCTGACAAAGACTTTATTGTGGTGTTCCACTGATACTGTTTATTGGAAAATTATACATTTATGGAAATGAAGCTCATTTTGTACCTGAGTCTGAAAACTGTATGACTGGGTGAAATCTCTCCGGGTCCTCTGCTAGTCTAGCACAGGAGGATGGGCTTCACCACACTTGATGAGGATTTGGGAAAAGGGAGAGGAGGGGGTGATGAGAGTGTCAGTGAAAGTGCCTTTCACTTTCTTACTTTATTTACATATGCTTTATTACTTTTCTTACAGAACTAACTTTGAAGTCAAAAATGTCAGAATAAAACCTTTTATTTGAAAGATCAGATGATCATGGTGTTAATAATAAAGGAAGATGGCAGTCTATGCAGGAAACAAAAAAAAAAGAACAGGTAAATGAGCTTTTCTAGAGTTATATTTCATATATATGATATATATGTACATGTATGTATATATACCTACACATCATATACAGTCACATATAATCCATTACAGTCACATATAATCCATTATATTTTGATATAGTTTATAGTAGAACTAAATTAATTCTCTACATCTACATTCAGATTAGTGATTGACTAAAGTAAACCATTTATCTGAGGGTCTATAAACATTTTTGATGTAGGGAAAAACAGTTAATTGTTAATTGTGTTTAAAAGACCACCCATTTGATTTTCCCAAGTTAGCATCCAATTTATGGGTATTTTGCCTTTCTAATATCACTTTAATTTTAAAATTAAAATGCTTAAAATGGTCATCAAGGTTTTTCAAATGTGATTTACTACCTTGGTGATCTTTTGGCCTGAATTTACAACTGAATTACTTTAACATAGACAACTTGTAGGGCATATTAAACTGCATTCCATCAGTAACTTTCAATCACCTGGATCTACTTGTGTAAGTTTCTGCATGAAATTACATCAAACTAAATTTTTTACGCACTTCTTCTGTGACTTTTTTTATCTGACAAAATTAATCTCTGTAGGTTGCTGTTGACATATTTAGTATAAACCTTACTCTATAGCTGAGCTTTGTTCTTTTGTTCAACTATGTTTCTCTGTAGTGCTAGATCGTAGAGAAGTGGGGAGTTTACACCCTAATGCTTTTCTTATCTGTCTTTTTCTCAATTGTTTTGAAGTAAATGCTGTGTTTTACTTCAGGCATTCACTGGATCATAAGAATTAGAGCTGTGTGCCAGAAACCGTGGTACATTGTAGATCAGCAATTTTTTCCCCAAGGGCAGAATACTAAGAACTAAAAAAGGTTTTGGGGGAATTAAAACATCAGACTGTAGTATCTGAGGCTGATCTTACTGACTGTAAGTATATTTAATACTTACTGAGGGTAAATGCTTCCATAAACCTATTTTTATTCTATTTAAAGCTATTTTTTTCAGACTATTTTATACTATGTTCATCCACTTCTTGCTTCCTATAGACCACCCCCACAGTGTATGAAATGCATTGAACTGCAGAGATAACATTCATAGCTATTTAGTTTTCAGTATTTTCTCTAGGAATAGCAGTTGTATGAATGGTATCAGAAATAAAATCAATGACATGACAATGCTATATGAGAGTCACAAAGTACTTGCCCAGTAACTGAATCCAAAGAAACACTTTTTACTTGAATGACACAAATACCACATTGCCAGGTACATGTGTTTCTAGCTTTTTGATATAGTACTTCTACATGATGGTAAATCTATTAGTGTATTTGTTAATAATAAAAAAAAAATCATTGAGTTAAATTAGACTGCATTGTATAATTCAAGATAGACAGTTTGAAGTATACATTTATTTCTCTACATATCATATTTCCAGCAGTAATTTTTGTTCCTCAGAAGTCTTGTTTTCTTGTGTATTTTCTTATTTCTTGGTGACATTCTTTCATGGACATGTTACGCTATTCTGAAGCATGAGACAGTTCAAATTCATAGTATCTTTAGGTGATCAAAATTTAGCAGTAGTCAGATCCTTTGGACACATTTCTGAACAAAGTTCAGAAGTTAGGAAGGCAGGTTGCAGCCTTTTAAATCCAGGAATAGCTGCTGCTTCTGATCATGTTGCTTTCTCTGATCTATGATGTCTCAGGTTTTTAGTTCTTCTATGGTGTAAGAAATAATTCCTAAAACAGGCATAAATTTTTAATATACTAAAAAAGAGAGGGAGAGAAGAACTAGGAAGGCCTTTCAAACTCTGTCCCTGTTTAGTGTGAAACTGTGGCTTCACTGCCACCCAGAACTTTTGAGGCTGTGGAAGAGGAACAATCCGTTTTTCTACCCAGAGAGTAATCTTTGGTGGCACAGCCCTCTGGAGTGTCGGTCACTCCACCCAGTTTGGTATTGCCTGCAAACTTGCTGAGGATGCACTCTGTGCCCTTGTCCAAGTAACTGATGAACAAGTCGAACAGCACTGGGCCCAGTACTGACCCACGCGGGACACGACTGGCCAGAGGCCTCCAACTAGACTCAGCCCCATTTATCACCACCCTCTGGGCTCTGGCATCCATTGAATTCTCAATCCACCTCACTGTCCACTCGTCCAGTCCACACTTCTGGAGCTTTCCTATGAGGATGTTACAGGAGACTGTGTTGAAAGCCTTACTGAAGTCAAGGTAGGCAATGTCCATGGCTTTCCCATCATCCATCCAGCCACTCATCTCATCATAGGAGTCTAAATGGTTCATCAAACATGACTTTCCCTTGGTGAATCTATGCTGACTACATGGCTGGGTAAAACATGACAATGTTTTAATATTCTAGTAGGGTATACATTCAAAATGCATTTATTTATTTCAAGTATCTTTTTATTACAAAAGCAGGTAGTTGTTATATTTTTCTTTTTATATAGCTTTTTATATAGCTTATTTTGGACATTTGGGAATTTAAACAAAATTTTACCACGTAATCACATAGAAGAAAGAGGAACACTGCTGTTCTCTATTAAAAATAAAGCAGCTAACTAAAGTGTGTTGAGAAATTTCTTTTATTTTAAAGATTTGTGGTATAATTTAGTGCTATAAAGCAGTTTAAAATAAATAATAAAAATAAATAAATAAAGGTCTGGAACCTTTTGAATTGGGTCAGTTTAACCTAGGAATGTGAATTCTTGAGCTGTTAATATCACTGAGAGCATGAGATGAGTAAAATATACTGATAGTGAAAGAATCCTGCCTTAGGAAATTAAATGAGGTCAGGAGGAGACAGTTGTGATGCCAGAAGCCTAAACAACAAAATCAAGAAACTAGAGCAACTAGTGAAGAATGTTAAACCAGATTTAATCAAAACAGCAAAAAACAGAATAGAGTAGGACACTGACTTTCTGGCATAGAACACTAACTTTGGTGATGCAGTGTTTGGAACTGGTAGGAACATAAGTGAAAGTGATCGAAGGGAAATTTTCAAGTGCACTAGAAATAGTGCACTATTTCAGAGAATCAAATAATTGATATAACTTTATTGAGTATAATAAAAAGGTAAAAGATGTTTTGTTTGTTTGATTGATTGATTGCTTGTTTGTTTGTTTTTATTGCAGAGAACACTAGAAAATTTCTAGGTTCCCAAATAATGGATTTAGATATGGATAGCTGTCTACCAAGATAGTCAGAAGAATGCAAAGAAATATGTCATTAGAGAGATTTTAAATTCTCAGACACATTCCAGATAACAAATGCTACTAATAACCATAGTCTTCTTCCCTCCTGCCCCCCATATAACTAGCACTTAGCTGGCAAAGGTGGAGAAATAGCTCATCATCACCAGTGTAGTACACAGTCTCACACAGTTTGGCTCCTGTGCCCCTGACCTGGTGACAACTACCGTGTGTGTTAGCTGCACTACCACTTACCAGGTCATTCCCACAGCACATGAGCTGTGAGGAGCCTGATGCTCCCCACCTCATTCTGCCACCCAGTAGCGTTGCAGACGGCTGCTGCTGTCAGCCCTTTTTAATGAGGAAATCTTTCCAGGAAACAGCTAGGAGAAACTCCTGGCTGCAGAAGTCCCTAGGAGCTTCCAGTTAGCTACAAGCAGAAAACCAGATTTAAGGAAAAAATATAAAGCAGAAGAAAAATAAAACCAGAAAAAAGGTATAAACAACCACCCCTCGTCCCCTCCCTGCCAAAAAAAAAAAAGAAAAAAAAAGAAGAAAAAGAGGGATTATGCAAACTTTTCCCCCAACCAGTTCATTACTTCTGATTCATTTCAAGAAGATTGTGTGTATCTATGTGTACAGCTGCAATTTTGTAGAAAAAGAATGTTTTGGAGACTGAAAGAGGGATGGATTTACACTGTCCTTTGCCTGGAACACCAGCAATATCATAAGAGCATAAACTTTTGACTTTCCATTCCCTTCCTTTCAGTCTTTGCAAAGTAGTATGCCTGATGATAGCTTCAAAATAACCTATTACTTGTGGTCGTGCAGAAAAGATTTACTGTTAGTTTTGAAAGTAGGAAAGCAAACAGATAAAAAAAATAGGCAAAGTCCAGTTGCTAAAATTTTTGGCAATTTTACATCATTAAAGGGTCAGAAGAGAAAAAGACAAAGTGAGATCAAAGAACTAAGTGTATGTATTGCAGTAGCAAGAGTTAGCAGAGAAATCAAGTTAATAGTCTATTGCAATTGTCTCATTAGTGGAGCTAGTTTCTTTAGAACTGCTGACCTTTGATCTACACTACATCTACTGTTTGGTGATCAAACATATAAACTGCCATTCACAGTTTATTATGTTTAAAAAGTATACCTTCTGATTTGGGAAACTCACAAGCTCTGAAATTAGTAAAAGTGCTCCAGTAATTTAAATCCACTGCATGAGCCTAGAATTATGAGCACTTTCAAACCCAAGTGCTTATAAAAATTTCTAAAGTGCTTTAACAATTTTACACATCTCTACTTCAGATATATCTTGAGCTCCAAAGCTTCTGAAGTAATGTACAGTTTAAAATGTGAAGAATATGTCTGGATTTTTCCAAGCACAGAACTCAGAGGCATTGAAGCAGGAGAGAAGGTAACAGTCCAATCTGTATTGATTTTCTGCCAGTCATAGGTAAAATATATGAGAAAATGAAGTTTACATTGTTAAAGAGGAAGATGATTCTCAGGTAACCCTATTCACTAAGAAGAATTAATAATTTTAAACATATAATAAATCCCCAAAATGTAAATACTTATGATATTGCAGGAAATCTCAATTACACTTTGTATCTCCACTTACCATATTTTTAATATTTGGTCAACTAATAAGAAACTGTTCTTACGTCCCCAAAACATTGACAACTCGCTTTCAAATTTTTTGTAGATGTGTGAGATACTTCAGGTTAAAGCTTTTTCAGAAGCCATGTTGTTTTTCACTTTGACCATTTATTTTTTCTAGTTCTACAGCTCTTTGTATCTATGACTGCTGAGATTGCATGTGTGGATGGACTGCCACTGATGAAATCCTACTGAAGAAGCATATGACTCACTAAACTCACTTTTCAGTTGCTCGAATGACACTTCCAGTCTCCCTAGGGACTTGAACAGCTATGCATATCTGAAGTTAAATGTAAGTAAGTGGCCTACAGGACTTGTATAGTTCAACTGAGTTAGTTAGATAACTGCAAACTAATCTGTGAGATGGTACTTATGATACAGGAACTTCTATAAAGATCTTGACTGAGGGATGAACCTTGTCTTCTGTTCATATGTCTGAATAAGGAAATCTGTTACTTTCTTACTAAGAGGTAGGATGTCTGAGTCAGAAGTGTCTGCTTAAGAGATTTGTACTTTCACAAAATCTGAATAGGTCCCTGTTGGTTGACACAAATCCTTTCGGGAAATGTTTCTTTCTTAGTTGGCTGCATTCTTTTCTCTTGAAAAAAGAAGAAAACTGTCTCAAAGTGGCTTCTAATCTGAATAGAATTAAATCAGCTTTGAGGTTAATGCACAACCATAGCTGTAAGAAGTTGCAATTCCTGTCTAATGATGTTTACAGTCTCACATTAGGAAGTTGTTATATTTTAAAAATTATTGTTACTGTGTATTTTCATTCTAAGAAAAGTAGAAGGCTATCTTTAGAATAGATAACTACTTTCCTCTAATAATCAAAATTGATGAAGGTCAAATACTAATTCTGAAGACTTTCTGTACTGAAGTTATAAATGTAAATTTTCAAGACTGCTTTGGGAAATGTTTCTTCTGTGTATTATAACAAAAATGTTTTCTTGCCAAAAAATACAGATTAATTTATGAATGGCATACTATCTTATTCCAGTTTGTTGCATTTAGATGTTCCAATTCTTTTTGCATTTTATTAATAATTGCAAAGTTTATTATATTTCCATTATTATATGTTATATGTTATTATGTTATGTTTTTTTTCCTCTTGCAACATTTTTTTCTATTTGTAGGTATTCCCTACTGATTACATAATACTTCAGAAAGCACTGCATGAAATCTCCACAATTAGATTGTATTGTCAGTTTTTGTGGGTTCCAGCTGCAAGATGTCCTCTAATAATCATACAGCACTGTCACATTCCTGAGCTGGAGAATTTTTGCTTGATTTAATTTACTGTCAATTGACTTAAAGTTCTGAGCATTGGTTCAGATATTAAGAGGGGAAAAAAAAAAGAAAGAAAAGGAACACCCCTCAAAACAATTAAGCAAATCCCCAGTGAGGGTAATTTGTGAGATGCTGCCCCTCCACGAAGCCCCTGCCCCAGCAAGGGTCACCGTCAGCCACAACTCCTTGAGATGTCCCCTTGGGCATGGCAGCTCTCAGAAGCCCATCTGCTAGAGTGCATCTCCAGATCCTTTCCAGCCACATGCTTCCTACAGCACGCTTGACAGTGTCCTGCTGTCTGTCTCCCCAAGCTTCACCTATTGCTCTTCTTTCTGAAATGGGTCAGGTCTGGACATGGGTGCTCCCCAAAGGGAGGGCACTGGGACACTTCAATCAGTGTTGGAGCCGGTGGTGATATGAATAACATTGTGTATGTTTAGCAAAACAGAAATATAGGTGAAAAAAAAAGTCAGTTGATGATACTCACATATAAAATAGATTTTATTCGCATAATTCTGTTATCACAATAATGAGTACTAACTCCTATTGACATAGCATATGTCAGTATAGTGTTGATGGTATTGACATAGTTTATCAAAGGACTATAAACCAGACCTAACACAAAAAAACAGACTTTGCATCATGCCTTGACATTGGGAGTCAAAAATAGTATTGTCAGACAGGCAGGAAACGTATCTCTCTTCTTTCCCTATGTAGTCTGCCATTATCACGCGTAAAATGTATTTTCTTAATAGTTACAGTCATGTTTTGCAAACCTGTGTGAGTGATAGAGTCATTTATGCTGTTCCTTACCTTAATTAGTTGGTAGACAGAAGATGAAGAGGGGAAAGGAAGGAAAGAATGAAGGTTGTTGTTTGAAGCTTTATGCTGCTGAATAAAAGAAGAATGAGCCCTTCTCATATGGGGTTATGTAAGACACCACACAATCTGGCCTTTTCGATAACTTTTAAAAAGGAGGTGACTAGAATTCTACTCCCTGTTACAAGCACTGAGCTGAAAAATATAAACAATTGCTAAACAAGCCAGTGATTGTAACATATGTTTGAAATATTTTTTCTGATATTGCTTATGCTGAATAGCATTTAACAGATTAACTGACAAAAATCAGGTCTCACCTAAATTCACATTCATGTACTAGCAAAGCAAATATATAGGTGCACAGAAAAATATTTATTGCATTTGTGGATCTTAAATGGTTATTTGTATTATTTAAATAATGTTAGAAGGAGGGCAATTATAGAGTACTAGAACTTTTATTAAAGAAATATTAGCTTATTTAATAATAATTTATTTATTAACCCTTTTTAATGAAACCTTAATCATTTCTCAACATTTTTCTCTCCTTAATTCTTTATGGTTTATGTTTCTGTGCTTTCATCTTGAGTCAGACTGTAGTTTTCTTCTCCTGTTTGGCCATTTGCACGTGAATTAATGGAATTATCTTCTATGATAACTTGCTTTAAAAGATGTGATTATTGTCATATGATGGCATTTTTTCTACACGAAACTTATCAGACATTTTTTTCTAACAGACAGTTAATGAGATATAAACTAAACAGAGCAGGGAATAGAGTTAGGAAACTAGACCTGCCCTCGCATTGGCAAGTGCAGATTGTCACACTGATTATTCATATAACTTTGAATATGCAAATAAATAAATAATAAATGCATGTTGTTGAGAGTACATAGATGAGTATTGTTAACCAAAAATTTTAATACTTGAATTGTAATGGTCTACCAAAACCCACTCTTTAATAGCAAAAGTGCTGGTAGACAAAGGTATAGTGTCACGTAGTGGCTAAAAATAGAAACTCTACAGAGGATAGACTGAGTAACCTATAGATAAGGAGGATGTTTCTTCAATTGAAGTCTTCAAATCAGAGGTGAAGATTTATCTGAAAGGCATAATGTGGCTCACAAAGAAGTTGCAGAATTTACACATGCATCACTGGATGAAATTCTATGGATTATTTTATGCAGGAGATCAGAAAAGATGATCACAATGGTCCTTTCTGATCTCAAAGCATGGATCTTATCATCAAAAGGTGATTACAGCAAATTGTCCTTGACTTTAGGAGAGAAGGAAAAAAAAAAAACTATAGACATGCCATTGTGTAATTGTGCAACACCTTGTGAGGACAGTCCAAAATGTTACATTGAATCAGCAAGCATAGTACTGCTACAGGTACATACAATCTGCATTCATCATTAGACTCTTTACTAACATAATTTGCTGAAAGAAGAAGAGTTGATGACTGAGATATGTGAAAACATTTTCTCAGTAAAATTTCACAGATTCAGTACAGCATTCCTGCCACCAAAAGCCACCATCTCAGTTTAACTTAACTAGTATTAGGATTTTCCATCAAAACCTTCATAGTGATCATTGTAATCTTATGTTTTTTAAATTTGTCTCTCACATAAGACATTTCTGCCCTTAATGGAGGTGCTTGATATTTGAGATCTTTGACCTTTCAATGTCTTTCAACATTATTGCCTTTTGATCATTTCTTTCCTATTTTATAGCTGTTTACTGTCCTACAGAGTAGCAGTGTTTTAATACTGTTGGCTGCTTGATGAAAAAAATTGGCAGTTTGTATTTTTCTGGCTTTTATGCCACGTCTTAACTTTCTCATATTTCTAACTTGACCAGGTCCCTTTATTTGCCAGGGATGTTTTCACTGGAGGTAGCTGAAGAATCTGTTTTAATGCAACTACTGAGTCTGATTTGTACAATGGTGTTTTTTTTTTGTTTGTTTGTTTGTTTTTTGTCATTAAGGAACATGATAGTAAATAAGTATTATTCTTATTATTACTATTGTTACTATTATTCTTTCAACACCCACAGTCTGGATGCTTCATTCAGACAAAACTGAACAAAACTGAACAAAACTGAACAAAATGAAGCATAACGGCCCAATTAACTGTTGTTGTTTGTCATGTAAGAAGAGATCAAACAAGCTTTTTCAGAAAATAAACTCTCTAGAATTTTTTCCTGGAACCTTCATTCATGACTCTATTCACCAGTAGTACTATTTTTTTGCAGTGCTTCATCCCATCTCCATTGAAGTAACATTCCATCTCCATTGAGGTATACACCATCAAGGCTTTACATAAAAATAAACCAAATACTGAATTACCAGCACCAAAAATTTGCCTAACTACAGATATCAAAGCAGGAACTAAAAAACAAAAATAATTTCAGAAAGACATAAATAAATAAATAAATAAATAAACGTCCTGCTGTTAAAGAGGCTCACATAAAATCAAAAAGTGATACACTGACTTTTGATTTGGTTATCACAATGGTTCTTGTCACAGACAGCAGGGAAGAAATCTAAGTACTAGAAAATTTTTGAACTGGTAAATTAGGGGCACTTACTCCAGCGTATCACTGAAATTCCATTATATAGTTTTGAACTCTTAGTAAAGTTGTGTAGGAATCTGACAATTATATTGGACATTCAGGTGTAAGAACTGATAATGCTGTTGGGGCAGGATCTAATTATGTTGATATAGAGATTTTATAGACATCAAATAAATAAAATTTACGTGACCTTAAAATTAAATTCATGTAAGAAGCAAGGTAGAAATCAGAATTAAAATAGAAAAGTTTCATTTTTTTTTTTTTGCTAGTGTATGCTCTAGAAAAGCATAAGAAGTATGCTTCAGGAAAAAAAGTTGTTTTGGTGTTGCAAATTCTGTGTTAGTGATTGAAAATAGAGTGATTATATCAAGCTTGTACAGTGTTTTTTCATATGTTTTTCTTCCTCTCCCTATTATTCTTCTAGTTTTCATAAATTTTGCTTATTTTTAGATGGTATATTAAAATATTAAAATATTACATATTAAAATATCACACATGAACATCATGCTTAACAATTAGAAATGAGTTGCAGATTCAAGGAATCCCAAGTTAACAAACATCAAAATGAAGATGGTCTGGACAATCATAATTCGATTCACTTACAAATGTGTCTTACAGTGCAGTCTAATTATATAATCATTTTTCCCTGCAGTACGTAGATTGGATTACAATTTCAGCAATTTGCCCTCCTTATTGTTTAAAGTATGACCCTGAATTTATGACTATGCTTTAATCAGAATTAATTTCTTCCTAAAATGTTAAAGATGATATTTTCATAATAATATTTTATGATATTAAATACGTGGTCAGAAAAAAAAATCAAATGATGAACTAAGTAAAAGAAAGGTCAAATGTACATAAAGAATGTGAATAGATACAATTTAACTTATTTTTAAAGATTTAGCTTGCAAGTTGTCTACAAAATTATATTACTATTTCTTGACAGATTTATAGATGTGTTAAAAAAATAGCTAGAACCAAACCATTCATACTTGTATGAAAGACTTAAAATGTATTTTTATTTATTACATATATATATATATATATATATATTTGTTTTAGAAAATAGTAAACCAACAAAGTATATACTTTTGACCAACTCCAGAGCAAAGTGAAAATAAAATCAAATTAAAAAAAAACCAAAGGCCATTAAATCAGAAGAATGATCTTTACTGGAATCAGCTGACTGGGATCATCCCTTACATATGGATATAAAGTCAACAGATACTATTAACCATTATTTATATTTACTTTACGTTAAAGAATTACATTTACATTTTGCTTCAGTTCTTGTAGTCCCAGAAGCACTTTGAGGAATTACATTCTACCCATTTAAAATAATTTCAAGAGAAAGTAAAAGGGCCAATTGAAAAAATAGGAGTCCCACTTTTAAGGTTTCATAACTGAGACAGAATCTTTTTAGATTCTCTGAAATTTCTCATACCTCACTGAATTCATTGAGATTAAATCCTGTAATATCAGTATAAAAATCACCCTTCAGAAAAAACATGTTGAGGAAATACCATCTAATCCACAACTTAAATAGTAAGTAGTTTTACTCGCAAAAATTAGTATTACAAGCAAAAATTAGTATTAAAAGTGTGTTTTAATACAACCACAGAGCTGACATGTAGATATGTACCTCAGGGCGCACTAGATAGCTCTCCATAGTCCACCTTCTCTTTGTCTGATATATTGTCTATAATGAGTTCAAAAATATCTAGTTCATGTACACATATCTGCATTAGGTGGTGAATCTGGAGCTCATTCCCACTGCTAATGAGTAGCTGATATTTCCTCATATTTGTCTCTCATATTTTTTATTTCTTTCACTTCTTGGAAAGTTTGTCTGAGATCTTAAATATGTATAAATGTTACTCAAGATAACATTAGTAGAATAAATGCACCACTAAACTTACAAACCTGTTTCTTCTTTTCATATAATGTAGAAACATTATATGACATACACTCAGTTTTAAACTTAAATATTTACTGTCATTGGTTGAGCCTTCATCTTGGGAAAAAAAAAAAAAAAAAAGAGACTCTCATTTACATGTTGCAAGGTAAAAAAAAAAGAACTCCAGATTGACTTATTTTGGCAAACAATCAATGTAAATAAGTGGAATCTATAATGAGTATAGACATTTGTTTTTAAATTTGTTGCTGGAGATATTCAGAAACACTAATACTGCAGAAGCCAATGAAGGATTCATTTGACTGTTTAATCAGGGTTGTTTTCTGTTGTACTGTAATATATAACTGTAGATATAAGACTGTTTAGCTTTCTGTTGCACAGGTAATAGTTAAAAATAACTAACACTGAACAAAGACAACTGCTCAAGGCATAAACCAGATCAATAAGGAAAGAAGAAAAAGGAGAGTTTGCTGGCAGAGCACTGTAAGTCCAGCAGGATTACATGCAGTTTGGTCATGCTTAATAGCATACAAGGTTTCTTTACAGAGAATATAGATTAGTAGCACAAAATATTATCTAGAATAGAGAGAAACAAATGTTGAGTATAATCAGGATTGCATTTTGAACTGAATCTCCCAGTCTTCTGCTGTTGTGCTTTTCTCCCTATCGAAGTTGTCCTTGATGACATGAACTGAAGTTCCCCTGAAGCTATGCATAGGGTGTATTTTTGAGAATATCTTCATCCTTATGTATGCTGAAACATTATTTTCCTACTACTATTAGTATTTTCTTTGTCAGCATGTGCTTGGTGTTTATGTATAGTCCACTTATTTTGGTATCATCATTCAGCCTCGCCTTGCAAACACATTTGATTGATAGGAATTTTGCACTGAAAGGCTGTTTTTTATGAGATCATTATCAAAACCATTCCCCTAAAAAAGAAAAAAAAAAAAACACAATCCATACAACTTCTTTAGAACTCAATTAAAACTATAAGTCTTCTTTTCGTCCTCATCTGTACATTTTTTTCCTCTTTTTATCAAGTTTTACTACCTTCATTCTACTCTATGACAGTGATATATGACCAGTTTACTGATGAGCTAATATTCTGTGCAACCTGAGACACATAGCAGGTAATTTCTTTAGGTAGTGAACACCTGACTGACATTTTTAGGGAGCCAGACAGGTCAACTTATTATCCTGTTATTCCCTTATTATCCAATATTCCCATATTTGGATTATAGCTAAGCAGCTACAGTAAGAAATCCAAGTGTAGATACCTGACCAATTCCCTTCATAAACTGTGACCACAGTTTCTCGATACTGTTTTTCAGCTTTAAATAATTGTTGATGCAGGCAAGTTACTCCTTAGGAGATTACAAACACCTTATTTACGTGATTCTGCTTTCTAAAGGTAGAAATAGCTGTTTTGTAAATTTGCTGAATACTTAACTATATGACTAAAGAACTATGAAATAGAATTTTTCTTTCTTTTCTAGGAGAAACAAAAATAAATTGAATATTGTTTACAATAAAATTCCTTCCAAGCAATTAAATTTTCATGGTTATGAGTCACACTGTTTGTATGGTATATGCCCTTATAAGAGGTAGTTGTAATGTTGGTCAGAAAATCAGTTATTCCTCTGAACCTGAATCCATGACAGATTTACTATACAACCCTCATCTTTATCTGATTTTACTTTATTTCTTATTTATGATTTTATTTCTTCTTATTATTATTCTAAGAATTACTTATGTTCTTAATGTGCATATTGTTAAAATGCTTTATAAATACAATATTATATTAATTAAAATATTTTTGCATGCAAATCTAATGAATGCTTGTGTTTCCAAACATTTTCATTTCCAGCCTCAATGATAATGATGGCAAGAGAAAGAAGAAGAACTAAAAAAAACTTTGACTTTTCAAGACCTTTCAATTTTAACAGACTGAAAATTAAAACTATTCCATCTCTAAGGATTCTAGTAAGTATTTTAAAATTTATCTTAAGATTTGCCTTTATAACAACTCTTGATTACAGTATGCGAGACCTGATAATGCTTGATAATACAGATTTCATACTATGAAATATTTTGTGTTGTTAATAATTAATATTCATGTTCTCAGTGAAATAGCAGGCCTCATTTCAATATGTTATAAAGGAAGTGCATTCTTACAGCCCTATCACTTTTTATTGCATAAAAAGAATGCTGGTAAATGGACAAATGTAATTTGTTACATGGACTAATTGCTGCAAATTTTAGGGGGGAAGAACTCTTTCAGCCAATAAAATATTAATCCAAGCTATCCCATCCACAAAGGCATAGGGCATATACCTATAGTCAACATCACTGGCTGGGATCACAGCAGCACAAAAACAAGTCAATGCAGCTATTTCTTGAATGCAGTCTTTCCTCTTATGAATTGTTACAAACACTGAATCTATTTAGTTTAGAGAATATGTTTTCTTCAACACACAAATGTTGAAATATTTTTCATTCACCAGCCACATCAATTTCCAAAGCATTTTGAAGTTTGTACCTAAGTAAAGATTTGTATTTTCTTAACTCTCTGAAGCAGAAAGCCAGTCTCCCTCATCCAAACATTTGAAATCCTAGTTCCTACAAAGCTTGTCTTAAAATTGCTGTTTACAAGGCATGTCAAATAAGGGTAAGAGAACAGTGAGGCAGTCACCAAAATATTGCAAATTGCACAAAGCACACACTTATTTCTATTCTATTTTGCCATTTATCAACACATGATTTATGTCAGGGATAAAGGATAAATGCATTGTTATTGTGCTAGACAATGAGTATTTTGTTAGTATTTGTTTAGCAAATACTAAGTGAATATTTTAAAATACCTGTTAAAAGACCTATGTGCACTGTTAGGCATTAAATCATCAATGATGATTACTACAGAAGCAAAAATATGCAGCTGATAAACACAATTTTCTCTGTTAAAAGTGATACTTCTAGTTTGTCTACTGGCATATTCTTGGTTTGTTTTGAAAGAATGGGAGGATTGTGTTGTTTTTTTTCTTGTGATTTTTTCCATGGAAAATATTAGTTATCACCTACTGGTCTCAAATGTCTATGAATTCTTGCAATAAGATGAGATGAGATTTTCTATCTTTCCTTCACTAATTACATTTCTTTAATGTAGGATATGCTTAGATCCACTGTCTTCCTGCTGTCTTTGTGAGATGAAAGCACCAGATAATGTCCTGTGTCAAAGGGCTACCTGAAGGATTTCCTCTTTGTTTTGTAAACAGTGCAGCCATTCCACTCCTTCTACCTCCAAGGGTCCTGACTATCTGGAGAAGAGAGATGTTTAATATCCTCCTTGAAGATATCATTATAATGCAAAAACAATAGTAAATTTGCTTGACTAAATGAATTGCTGAAACAAATGAGTAGACTGCAGATGGCTGCTAATACAAAGCCAGTAAATCATGAAATAGCTATAGTTACCTCCTCTGTCCCAAAAGACATTACAGTTTTACCTTGGGCTTTCAGCTAAGGAAAAAGTATAGTTAATCTGAATAAATATGAAATTTCCCAGTAAATAATTGCTTGAGAGAGGGTCTCTGTACAGTGATTGATAAATAGGTATTAAATATTTAAATGGAGCTATGCAATCTTAATAAAAAAAATCTGATCTGGGGAGCTCCCCCTGTGATATGATTGATGGAGACACACTCCATTTTTCACTCCAAATTTTCAAAGTGGCACACAAGGGCTTAGGCTATGTGGCTCTTACTGTCAGTGGCAGGTAAGCAGCTAGACTGCTATGAAATGTATTTTTTTCAGTGAAGGTTTACTTGCTATTTGAAATTGTTTTAGGAAATAAGGACTTGAAAGTAAATATTCTATGTAAATTCAGTAATTAAGAACTCCAGTCCAAATTTTGAAGTTTGCATATCAAAAATTATTCTCCTAAATTCATGTTCTGGCTTTAAAACAAAACCAAACCAAACCAAACCAAACAAAACAAAATAAAATAAATAAAATGTCAAGATCATGGAACATCACCTTCCTCATGTGAAGTCAGTGCAAGCTATATTCTCTGCAGAGCTGATAAGACAATAGTGTTTTTCTTCTGCTAAACTCATAATTTTCTAGGAAAATATTTGGCCTAAATGAGCTTATAGGAATTATAAAATACATGAAATGAAGAATTTGAGTCTGGAAAGGGGAGATTCCCTCAAGTCTATCCACCCCAACCCACTTGTGTATTTGCAAATGAGTGTTATTTTCCTGACTCTTCATAATGAATATTAAAGTTATTTTCAATTTCTAATGCGCTAAATGTGTTCTAGAGGTCATAGATTCAACAATCTAAATTGCTGTGTTTAATCTAATATATGATTACTCTAAAAGCCTGTGCTTAATCTGGAGTGTTTTTTTGCTTTTATTGCTTCCACACAAGGAATAGTTTCCTGATGAAACTATCTAGCCTTGATGAAACTTTCAGTCTTTTTCTTATAGAAGAAAATGTATTTATAATCACAGTCCTCTTTCTCTAGATGCTGTTTGCTAATTAATTTGTTATTCATTTTAAAATTTTGTTGGCTAGTTTCAACTGAGTCTCATGGAGAAATAAAATATCAAAAAATAATTGAAATCCTACCCTTTGCATGAAATTATACTGCTTGATAGAAAAGACAGTGTCTGTATGAATGCTGTAAAGGCAGGACAGATTTGTTCAGCGCTTAAACTTAGAGACTAAATAAGAAGAGAAATCTTGACTGTTGTGGGAAGTGCTTGGGATGTATGGGGAAAGTTTATACTGAAAAAAAACGTGAAACAAGGAAGTTGTGATCTTCTTCTGGCCTTAGTTCGACTGTCTGCCTGCAATCAGCCATCATACACTACCAGTCTCCCAGGCAGCCTAAGCCTGTTTTTCAGAGACTGATTGGTGGCTTTCCCATTGGCTTTATGAGACAATTCCACCCTTGACTGCTCTAGGTGCCTCTTGGATGTAGTTGTAATATTCCCTTTCTTGACACTTACTTGCTCATCCCTGATCAGCACCATATCTAGCTTGGTCTTCTTACACGTGCTTAACCTCTTCTTTCTGTACATTAAAAGACCTAATTTATAGGTAATACTTTTTTTTTTTTCTTTCCTGTATGTCAGTGAGTCCCTAATTGTGCTGTCCAATAGAACTTATGATTTACTTAATGTCCCAGAGATTCACTTAACATCATACAGTAGTCTGAAAAAATATCAAATACATTTAAAATTAAACATTTGATAACTGTCATTTACATAAAGACAATTAGATGTGAAGATGTTATTAATAAGAAACTAAAAAATATTATACATAGGTATGCATACTATATATGTTATATATATACACACACACATGTATATCTTACTATTACGTACGTATATATCAACCTTTCTACCTGTTCTTTTAATATTACAATGTAAATTGAATATCAAAAGACTGTAAGAAAGCTAGGAACCCTACTGCACACATGACCCTGTAAAGTACTATGCTGTAAAAGAACATTAATCTGCATCTGAAGTAAAATATATCCTGAGGTATAAAGATGACTTCAGAATGATCTACATGATCTAAACAAATGTATGGTCCACAAGATGTGAACAAGTTATCTACTAAATATACTTTGAAGAGTAACACACAGAATGGATGTGATGTTAAGTTAAAGGAAACATAAACTTTCTGTGGGAAATCTAGATAACCTTGTATAACAGATACATAACTTAACCATGCGTAGAATCATTAGGATTGATTATAGCAAATAGTACAGATGGAATTAGCTCTAGGTAGGGTATTTAAGGGTGCAGCAACTCCACTGACCTGCACAGATGTACCTTTTCTCTATAACCACCTATGCAGAACAGATTATTATTAAAGGGAATTGCATTTTAATTCCTGGTGTAAGATTTTGTTGGCTGTATTGGATTGTTCTTGTTATTTGTCTTGAAGACTTCATGTGGCAAGTCTGGATGCAACAATGTGTGCAGTGATAGGTTGTGATCAAATAACCCTATAATTTGGAATAGGGCTACATTGTGACTCCAGCATCCTATTACAATTGTATATCACTTTGTTCTCATTTCTCAGTCCCTCCAGGACATGAGCAATATATTATATTCTTATATCCTATGTTATATCTCACTTTAAGGAACCTGAACTTATTTTGAGTTTGGACCTGAAGTTCTATACTCAGCCCGGAAATTATTAGCAGTGGACTAAGAGGTTTAAGTTACTGAGACTTTAGCTTATTGAAGATTGAATAGACCATTTACATGTATTGACCAATTTGCACTGTTGCGATTAAAGATAAAGGCTTAGTTATTCTGGCTCATGGTTCTGACCTGAAGAATAAGGAAGAAAACTACATGGATTATACAGCTCAAAGGAGTGACATGCATTGGAATAATTCTGGATCTGATGTTAATAAGTAAAGAAGAATGTTCCTATTGACATGCTAATTTTGTTCTTTCTTATTCCTTTAACTCATTTATTTTTAAAATACTCATTTGAATTATTTTGTTCACCTGTTTTATCTGTTTGGTTCAACTGTCTCATTGCGTCTCATCTCTGGATAGTTAATTCTTGCAATTTTTCCCAGAGGCTATTATTTTGCAGGATAAGAGAAACTGCACTGAGATAAAATTATTGGAGTAACATTTAAATGCAGACAGAACATAACTCAAAATGTGACATAGTCAAACAAACCATGGACTTACTGTATCTTAAAGTGCAAATGAAAATAAGCCATTGAATAGATCGTTTTCAAGTCCAATAAGAGAATCTGAGAAAATGAATTTTTAAGTTGCTTTCCTTTATGTGGAGGAGTGTATTACAGAAGATACTATATTATTATGCTATACAAATGGTAAAATAATGACTTCAGATCTGCCATGCAGAGTTCATATTTGTGCTTTATACATGATAAATAACACCAGACAGAGCATTCTCATACTGATAAATTAATGTTTCTTTCTGTTACTAACAAAAGCATATGCACAAAATCTTTATTCCTTAACATTTACTGAAGTAGTTGGTTTGAGAAAGATCAGACAGCTATTAGCAAAAATATTAGCAGATCTTCCAAGGCAGTGTGATTAACATAGTGCTATTTTTACAAATATAAATTCTATTTTTCATGAATGACAAGTTGCATGCTTCACTGGAAAAAAAATGTAACATATTTTGCCAAAGATCAAGTTCTAAAATAATAAAAAACATTATTTGAATATGTTTAGTATAAAGATAAACTAAATTAATTCACAGACCAGTGAAAACAGTACTGCGTTATTACTCCAATTTCCAGTTTAAAAGAAACAAATAAGTAAACTTTAGTATTGTCACATTTTATTGATCATATCCTGCACATTTGTCAAACAAGCTACCAAAGGCTTTTGTAAACACATAAGCAGATTTTGCATGCATTCAGTGACTCGAAAGAGTGGACCTAATATGCAGACCATTGTCATTTGGTGAGTTCATCTTTTGTCCATTTTTTTGCATTTCACTGTTTTCTAAGTGGAAGTGCTGTACATTTAATAGCAGTAATATTAAAACAAAATGGATACATAAAAAAGAGAAACTCTTTTGTATTTATTTCCTGAAACAATTCTGTACAAGCAAGCATACACATAATGTATAAGCAATCATTTTACCAAAACTTATTCTGGGATGATCAACAGTGCTTTTTTGATCGAACTCTAGCACCTGCATTTAGTCTACAGCTATCCAAATCATCATATTAGGATGAAAGTTTGTGTATAAGCAAAATTTCATTTGAACATTCAACATAAAAGTTTTTCAACATTGCAGATGATACCAAGCTAGGTGAAGTGACCGACACTCCAGAGGGCTGTGCTGCCATTCAGAGCGATCTAGAAGGGACCTAGACAGCTTGGAAAGTTGGACAGAGAAGAACCTCATGAGATTCAATAAGGACAAGTGCAGGGTCCTGCACATGGGGAGGAATAACCCCAGGCAACAGTACAGATTAAGGGTTGCCCTGCTGGAAATCCATGGAGAGGGATTTGAGAGTCCTGGTTGACAAGAAGTTAACCATGAGTCAACAATGTGGCCTCGTGGCCAAGAAGGCCAATGAGATCCTGGCCTGCATCAGGAGGACTGTTGTCAGCAGGTCAAGGGAGGTGATCCTGCCCCTCTGCCCAGCTCTGGCGAGGCGACACTTGGAGTATTGTGTGTAGTTCTGGGCTCCCCGGTTCAAGAGGAGCATGGAAATTCTTGAGAGGGTCCAGTGCAGAGCAATGAAGATGATTAAGGGACTGGAGCATCTTTCTTATGAGGACAGACTAAAAGTGAGCTAGGCCTGTTTAGCCTGGAGAATAGAAGACTGAGAGGAGATCTTATTGACATGTACAAATATCTGAGGGGAGGATGTGAAGAGGATGGGGCCAGACTTTTCGATGGTGGCTGGTGACAAGACAAGGGGTAGTGGGTACAAATTAAAACACAGGAAGTTCCATCTCCAAATGAGGAAGAATTTCTTTACTGTGGGGATGACATAACCCTGGAACAGGCTGCCCAGAGAGTTGTGGAGTCTCCTTCTCTGGAGATCTTCAAAATCTGCCTGGATGCGACCCTGTGTCACATGCTCTACGTGTTCCTGCTTGAGCAGGAGGGTGGGATCTCTAGATGACTCTTCCAACCATCTCTCATTCTGTGATTCTGTGATGACACCTGCTTTTTCATAAAATTTCATGGACTTGTTTCTATTTTTGTATATTATTGGGTAAAAAAAATCAACCAACCAAACCCCCAAAATCAGTAATTCCACAGAATGTTAAAAAAAAAAAAATGTAAGCAGACTTTCAGCTTGCTATTTAGAAATATCTTTTAAAAAATATTGACTTCACATGATAGAATGTGTGACAGAATAGGTCATATGATGGTTCATACAATGACTAAATATGACAGTATTTTATTTTTCATTTTCTTAAAATTGTTTTTTAATTGTTCATGAAGATGAAAAACAACAACTCAATGTGAAACCATCAAGGACAAAAGTACACTAAGAAGATGAATTATGGTATAGAGCATTTCTGCAGATTAATATGTATTTACAATATTGAATGTTTTCAACTATCTTTAGAGGTGAAAGAAGTCTAATGAATATCCTAGTTTTGACTATGCTGATGAACCATATAAAATAAGAAAAAAAAAATTAACATCATGTCAAAAGAGAATTGCTGATATGTCATTTTGCAAGAATTTATCTTAATTTGCTGACCCTCTGAACATATTCTAAATATTAAGAAGCTTGAAATTAACTACAATTTATTTAGATATTGCTGAAAGGGTATGGTGTGATACCCCACTTTTTGAATGAAGCACAAGAGGAGAAACAAATTGCAAAGGGTGGTCCTAGCATCTTTACAGGATCACAGAGTTTTTCTGAAACCGATGCAATATTATAATACTTATTATAAACAGTATTATAATAAGGATATTAACATGGGTATTATGGCAAACCATTAAAACTCTCTCTGTTCACCAATCACCATATTCTGGCTTCAGGTAAATAAAAGAGATATGTGTTGAAATAGACACAGTCTTATGTTTTCTGATAAAAGTAAAATATTAATTGATAAGTTTATTGATGTGATGAAATGGCCCAACCTGGGATCAGGAAGACACAATGCCAGGGATGGGAGTAGCTGCAATATAGCTCAAAGAGGACCAAGTTGAGGGCCTGAACTTAACTGCAGCTCCCACTCAAGGAAAGAACCCAGCAAAGCCCCTTCGAGTTCTTTTTCACTGATTTTATTTTACACTTTTTTTCCACAAAGATCTCATTCAAAGCCATGCAGCTGCATTGCATCAGAGCTGGCCTTGAGCGCAAGCAGATTAATCCCTTGGAGATGTGAATTGTGTGCAGGGGTCTGACTGCAATCACTTTGGATGCTATAAACATTAATGAAAAATTGGTCAAATTTCTCACATACAGATTAGGGACAGATAAGTGAATTCTATTTGGTAAATTCAAGGGAAATTTTAAAGCATAATAATATTTTATTAAAACACCTACTAAAGGAAATAAAAACTTTGCCCCCATCTGGATTATTTCAAATACATTTTTCACCTAGCTGTTAAAGTTACATGAAAACAGGATTTTTTTTTTAATATGAAAGTTATTTCAGATCTTTCTTCACCATTTGTTTGTATTAAATTAAAATATTTTATTGTAATTAATTATTTATGTATGCATTGAATTATATATCTTAACAAGCAGCTTAGTTCCCTGAATCACTAACAGGTTCTGAGTTGTTTGCACTGAAGACTGCTCTGCAATGTGAAACAAAAAGTACATGCACTGGGACTCAGCGGGAACAAGATTCCTGCTTCTAAATGATCCTCCTGATCCAAACAAGGGTATTATGGTAGATATTTCTACTGATTTTCCTTCTTAACTGTCTTTTGGAGAAATCAAACTAGTTGTTATGTTTGAGGTAAATCCAGGTACCGTCTGGTCAGTTCACACAGGCAGTCAGTTCCTAATATCAATAAGAACTGCAACAGGAATGCCCTTTCCTCCATCCTGCTAAGGTAGTTGAATGTTGTTTTAGAAACCTTGCATCCTTCAACACCGTCTTATTTTTTCTTGCTATGTGCCATTAATGCATAATCATTAATGCTATAAAATCAAATTTAAAAATGCTACATAAAATGCTGCTTTGTTGAGCTGACATGTTACCAAAACCAAAACATGCATACTCACATGCACAAACTTTTTCTTAGAAAGTAATGGATTTTTACAACTTACTTGCAGTGTCAGAGCCTAGGCACCCTTAAATCCTAGCCGAAGGGCAGTAATATCCATTGGTGAATGTATTTACATTTTTCACTCTGGCAGTGTCACAGCTCTAAAACTGGCTGTACAAACACACCTGTGATTGAACTCCTCGTGATTTTCCTTGTGCCTGACAAGTAACTAACTGATATCACCATTTAGTAATGATGAATATTCTGTAAAACAGCAGGAGTGCGTACAACTACCACAAAGTAAAGACCTATCAAAACAAGACAGAAATTAAGCAGATTCTTTATGTGGACACAAGACAATTATTCATTTTGTTAAAAGAGCTATTCACTTGTTCTAAAATCCTGTAAGGCGGCAATTAAAAACAAAAGTAAAACATTGTGATATAAAATGTGCTGGATTGATAGTGTGACATGTTCCTGCAGGAAGCTACGTAAGCCAAGAATGTATTGCATTTCTAAAAGCAAAGGGATGTTCATATGGATTAGAGAGTGGATTTATAGTTGTTATTGTTAACAAAAACTTGGAGGTGATATGACAGTCCAGATTTTAGCAGCCCACAGTCACTGGAAAAAAATAATTTATCAAATGCTATTTATTGACATTTTCCTTCTGTGTTGAGATTGCATTTTCCTCCAACTATGGTATATTTGTTGCAATTGGAGACAGGGCACAGGACTAAGATAAAGGCATAGGACTCTCACGCGTGTGTTAAATATATATATGTGTGTATAGATATATAGTGTTTATACTATTATTATCATTGATCTATCTTTCCAGGCTGTATAGTACTGTAAGCAAAAAAAAAAAAAAAAAAAAAAAAACACAGGCAAAGAGAAGAGAATCCCTATGTTTTTTGATATGTTCTGAACTGGAATAGAAGCTATTGTCATACTAATGCTAAAGGTGAAAATCCTTGGTATTTTCGTTCATGCTGCAACTGGTCAAGATTAATGTGGTAGCAATGGTGGGGAAAAAAAAAACAAATTGAAACATGATTTGTCTGCTATTTGTAGCTGTATTTTGTCCTTTTTTCAGATTGTGATCTACTCCAGTAGAAGGCGCCTAAAATACTTCAAAGGCTCTGCAGACAGATCTTGGTGCTCAATTTAGTCTTATCATCAGCAGTCCTTTCCACAAACAATGGACATTGCAGTATTAGTTGCCACTGGCAGGCAACAAAGTCTATTTTTGCTATAGCCAGAGGTACCTTTCTAAGGCAGATCAACGTTCATCACTTTCTTTTTCGTAATTTGTTCTGTCTTGCTGTTTCATTCAGCTACGTGACAAGCCCATCTCTTGACATGACTGATGGAACTGAGTGTGATGTCTCACATCACACACTGTAATAGTTGACCATAAGAGAGTTTGCATTGATTTCAAGAACTTCAGGCTTGTGGGTATAGATTTAAGAAGGAAAATGCCCATATACCAGCCTTGCAAAATGTTAAAAAATAATTTTCTTTAGTAGATCATTAGTTTTCCCCAAATCAGTATAAGTATGCATCTAATTCTGAGGTTAAAGACGACAGAAAATATGTACCTATTTCTCAAATAACATTTTTTTTCCCATTTTCCAGTTCTGCTGCTTAAACAAAATGGTTTTGTGCAATAGTAATTTAATGATACTGATATAAGGAAAAACATTTCTTCTTCCTGTAATCAACTGGAATTTTAAGATTTTCAATGGAATAGTAAATTATATGTTTAATTTTGTTATTTGATCTTATTATCACTGTCCTTTGTCTCAAATTATAACCTTTTTTATTCCTCTATGCTGGAATATACTTAAATGACTTATGATGTAAACGACAAACTGCGGAGAGTAACAGAGTAAGAGGGAGTTTAATAGCTTTATTTGTGGAAGGTGATATAATCCAAAACTTTATATTAGGAAAATATAAAAAAGAAAAATATCTAAAAATGATTTTGCACATGCAGTATAAGCACAAATATAAACCAAATGTGTTGATCATATTTACTTATATGTATATGTGGAAAGTCTGCCTAAGAGATTGCATGGACATGCTGCACAAGAGTATGAACATGTCAGATAAGAAGTGGTAATGCTTTGCTAAGAAAGAAACAAAGTACAGTGGGTATTATAACCTGCGTAAGCTCCTAAAAATCATACACAATGCAGACTGCACTCAGCCAGTGTTTCCTGTAACAAATCCGGATTACGAAATGATCCGCTGTGTGGCATTATAACCTTGACCAGCTTCATATGAAAGAACATGCGCGCTGTCTGCACATCGAAAGTAGGATAATTCATTCAAATTACCTGCACTGCAGCTGAGCAACTGTTAAACTCCTCTGAAATTCTACAGCATTTAGTGCTACCTCCCAGCCTCGTAGAAAGCCACTTGTCACAGGTTCATATAATTCATTTCTCATGCAATACACTGGAGACAGACAATTACTGCCAGTGCTCAGTACCGCAGTTTTATCATCTTCTAGAACAAAAGACATGCTCCCACCATCCCCCTGTCTTTTTTTTTTTTTCTTCTTCTTTCTTTCTTTATATCTTTCCTCCAAGGAAGGAAGACAGTGAGAGCTTTGTCAGCTTTTTTGGCCATGAATCTGAAATAACTCAGTCAGTTTAACAGCCTTAATATCTTTGCAGCGCTATAAATAAGGATCTGTTTTCCCAAGGTAGGTGACATTTCAGAAGCAGATACAAAGAGGGAAGGAAAAAGAAGGTAAACAATGATAGTTCAAATAGGGCAATCACTGGCCTGACCCTTTTGACATTGAGTCTAGCAGCTTGCTATAAATTATCATTCCTGTGAAGAGGAGACTTTTATTTGATATGCACTAAGGCAATTTAGAGAGAGAAATTGCATGGCATCTTTTCTAGCAATACAGGTGACCTTATTTTGTCAGGCTATTGCTAAAAGAGGCCAGATTTAGAGCGCCAACTGCTGGTAGGTGTCCCTCTACCTTAATTGATGCTTCAGAATAAAATTAATAGGACAAATGGCTGGTTATTTTTTTTTTTTTTCCCCTAGCAGAAGGCTATCTGTTTTTTCTGTAAGCTGAAATCCTGTGCATTTTCTTTACAAGAAAAAAAAAAAAAAAGCAAATATGTCCTTTGCATTCCCTTCATTCCTGAAATGCTTTACATCCCTGTACAACATAAAGGTTGATATGGTAGGCTTGTTCATTTTCATGTCCACGTTTCAACCTCTCTCCCATGGGCTTCTCTGCTTGCTTTCCAGTAGCGATGTCCCTTAGAGCAGCAGGGCTTCAATATTGCTGCAGGCTTCCTAACATTACAGCCCTGCAAATGTCAAATGTTGTTCCAGTGAAGCTTGCTGGCTCAGTGGCATTCATTTGCTTGTGACTTCCCCCTCTGGGCTCTTTCTAGCTTTGCTTTCGCCCCCACCTCCAGAGTCTGATGCTTGGCATATTTCCCAATGCCATATTAGTCATGCCAGCAACTGAACCACGCATTCTCAATTGAGCTCGTTCCACAAGCCGCCCAAGAGCCCTTATGAAACCAGCAGACCATACAGCTTTGATAATTTTGCTAGAAATATAGTGCTTATGGATGAGGAAGCAGTAACTGTGCATTTCAAGCAGCTTTTCTGGACTTGCAATAGTGACAACTGCAAAATTAGTTTAATGTAGACAGGATATTTAAGGTGAGAGTTAAAATATGTTAAGCTATACAAAAATCAGGAATTTTGTGTGGAGCTTTTAAAGTCCAGAAATGAGGAAAAAAAAATAAAAATAAAAAAGTCTAGACCTTTTGCCCTTTGTAATACCATACTAATTGTTATTCTTTCCCATTACTCCCTCTAAAGGTATATGCTTGTAAATGTCATGGACGTGACAAGAATATAGATAGCTATATACTATTCTCTGATGTGCTTTTACATATATATATATGTATATATATATATATATATGAAGTGTGATTTCCAATTTTGTATTAATCTCTACTGAAATTCCATAGCTTTTCTAAATTAAGTGAAAATAAATCCACAAGCTTAAAATCCATTGACACAAACCAGCAGGAATCAACTTGTTGTTGAGAGAAGGAGAAAGAAAAATAGGCTAATCTAATTGAAAGTAAAATATTTTTATATCCGTTTGTATGGCACACTAGGTATCTGTTGTTGAAAATCATATAAAAAGTATTACCATAATTTTTTTAACCCTTAGATCTGCAGCTAGCAAGGGAAAAATAGAACTTTATGTGGGTTAATTTTTAGTGAGTAGAAAGACTTTTTTCATGTATAATCTAATAAGCTCTATAGGATGCAGAGGGAGCTATGGGAAAGTAAAAAAAAAATCCTGGGCTATAGGAAGTTGTCACAGTCCATCAAAGATGTTGTCAGAGCACCAAAGCAATGAGCAAAGCTGCTTGTGTGAATTAACCACACTAGCGACAGCTTTCAGGCTTGCTTTGGGACTCTCATGTTATGGAAGACCTAGAAATGTCAGGGCTGATATTAACTTTTATTTTAAAAATATCTTCTAGCTGTTTTCTGGTGGAGCAAAAAATATTCTTTGGGAAACATAACCAGGGTAAAGCATTTGATAGGTTTTTATTTGGGTCTATTCAGGAACCTGTATATCATCTGTTTAGGATCCTGTGTCTTATGATATCTGTACACATAACATTAAGTGAGCACTTGTCATCTGATGTTTTTTCTCTTTACTTGTTCTCCAAGAAAGAAACTTTCACTGAATTAAAAGAAAAAAAAAAGAAAAAAAAATGTGAAGAAATATGCTGAATACTTTGACTGGAAATGAATTCTATCGACTTGGACAGGACCTGAAAATGCTCTGACTCTTGTAAAATGAAGAAACATGCCTATAAAACCAGTGTCTCTGACTGGAATGAAGCGCAGTTCCATGCTGCGAAATGGAACCAAATCTCTGTTAGTTAGTCTAGAAAGCATAAGGCTGATAGCTAAGAACTCATCCATTTTGACCCTGTCTCTGGACAGTGTTTTGCTCTTTTTTTTCCACTGGTAGTGAAAGCTTTCAGGAAATCTCCTACTAGTACAACAAGAATGTTAATGTGAGGATTTGATGGGACATTTTTATCAAAATATAAATTTCATCAAAACCTGAAACATTGCAAAGCCATATTGATTCTGCTGACCTTTCCACAAGGAAGAAGCTCAGCTTTAGCACGGAGTCTGTAATTGTTTCCAGAGAAAGAGAAGTGAGACAAAGATAAAACACCTGCCCTTTCAGTTAGAAAGTAGGCCACAAATCTATTTTGAAACAAACAAAAATTGAAAGATTCTTCTTTCATTTGAGTCAGGAATAAGAACAGATTTCAAAATCTCCAAGCCACATTTTTTTTTAACCATCTTCCTTTAGGATATTGGAAATGAACCAAACTTTTTGGAAACTTCTGTCCAGAGATCAATTTGCTATGACAGTATTTTCTAAAAATATCTCATAGAAAATTGTCAGCTGCAACATAAGCTTATTTTCTGACCTGCTACTAGGATTCGTCAATCTTCAGAGGCAGTGTAAAGAAGGAATTGCTAAATAATAGTCTAAAGAAAAATTACTCATGTGACCCAATAAATCTAGCTATGCTATGTTCTAGTGCTAACTTCTATGACTTCTGTAATTATTATATAAAAAGATTTTCCTTCCTTCCTTGAAGATTGCTAGAAGCACATAAAAAAGTCTTTTCTGAATGCAAAAGCTCTGAGATAGCCCATCCCTGTACGTATCAAAGGAGCTGTGGAACTACAGGATTTCAAATACGGACTCCGACTTTGGGAGACTCTCAGCATAGGACACCTCACACAAATGACAAGGTTTCCTTATCAAACAGAAAGTAAGTGTTAAATATCTTCAAAAAATATGTAGGTTGTCCCTTAAGAATTATGCAATATTTATAACGCCAGTGTGTTACAATGTGAACTGTAACTAAGATAGTGATTAAGCCAGATTAGAAAAAAGGCAACTTGTAATACTTTTTAAAAGAAAAACAAAATCTTAATTTTGTTCCAAAATTCAAAAGGAAAGAACTTCAGCCTGGATTTTCCATGTGCTCACAGGGAATGGAGGAGGAAAGAATTTTAAAAATACTGTGAGTTGGGATTGGGACCTTTCCTTCTCGGACCTCCACCACAATTTTCCAAAACAACATTCAATGAGAATTCTTGTCTAGATTTATGTGAAAATTAGATGATGTTTCATAGATGACACCATCGTACATATCTACAACCAACACGCTTTCAGTAACTCCCATTACAATCAACAGAGAAAAATAGCTAGTTCTAGGAGGGAATTCCTCTGTTTTTAAAATAGATACCTAGAATAATTTACATGAGTCATGCCCTATTAAATATTCATTTCTCATTATAAATTGTAATGGAAGTGAAGGATCTCTAACCACATGCAGATGTAGATATAAAGTTAAGAAAAATTAGTCAAACACTAATTCCTGTTTTTTTGTCAAGCTCCAAAGTACAGAAATGGTGAAAACAGTACTTAGGAACACTGGAGCAAAGAATGGAATTCCGTAAAATCCCCTGTTGCACAACATTCTCCTTTCCCTTTCTTTTCCTCTATTTTGTTAGATATTCTAGCTACATTCTTTTTTTTTTTTTTCCCAACCTTTTCTTCCTCTCTCTCTTGTTTCCATTGCTCTGAGACTACTTTATTTATTTTGTCATTCTATGCCCTGTTCCACCAATATTCTCTCATCTGTTAACACAATGTGCACAACTATTATATCCTTCTCTTTCCTACTCTACTACTCTCAGGAGACTGAGGTAGGAAGGAAAAAGATGAGGCTCTGACAAGTGAGTATAGCAGCAAAAGTAAGACTGGCTAACAGAGGATTTTCTGAGACCTTTCTAGCTTTCTACGATATGAAGAAGTTCCTTTTATTTGTGAAAACTCAGGGATGTAAAATGATCCACTTTTCTTAATCGTATATTCTTATTTGAATGAAAATTCCTAGTCAATATTGAATTCATGAAACATAAGTTAATATGCAAATATTTCCATTCATGTGAAAAAGTCATCATCCTTCTAAAATCGTTATTTATTATTATTATTATTTATGAATATAGTAGTATTTGGAAATCAAGAAAACAGCCTTTCAGAGGCAGCTCTAAATTACTGTGTATTTTTCAAAATTAAAAAGTTAAAGTAGAGCCATCACTTTCCTAGTAGAACCAAAGGTGGGATTATTAAACGTTAGATTCACAGAGGAAGTATAAGGTTCAAACTTGCTGGTCACAACATCTCTATAATCAATTCTATAAACAAGAATACTTCTTCTTTTGGAATAACCGCATTCCCACCTGAGTTTTTATGGAAAAGTTCTGTGATTAAGTATAAGCAAATTATCCCACAATAGACTGAGACTTACAGTGTTGTCCAAGACTTATCACGAAGAGTGTTCTTCCACCAACACCATGTTTCTGTAATAATGAAAAAAAAAAATAACCCAACTATTCTGTTTCATTTACTATTCTAGATTCCAAAGAGTGCTACTTATTTGAGTTCAATCCTGGCTGTTAAAATTTAAAACATTTTAAGGAACTAGACTTTTCACAGAGAGGATGAATTTTTTGAACTGTTATTTTAGAAAATATAGAGAGAGAGGAAAAAAAAAAAAAAGGAGTCTTACCCAGTGAGGTATAACTTTAGCTCCAAGTAACTCTTGCTATTCATAGAAAAAAATAACATTATAGTTTGCAAAATTCTGTCTGTTTAGAGCATTTACACCTGGACAACTACTCCTTTAAATTTCTTATTAAAAATCCACCATATCCATCAAACATCGCAAATTTTAGGAAATCTCAGAGGGACATAAATATTAAAATCCTTGGAGGTCATCCCTTAGCAGGAGGTAATGTTCAAACATAATGATAGCATGGGCTACAGTCAGTTATAACTGAACTGTTTTTTTCTGTGTTTGCAAAGCTATTTACATAAAACATTAACTCTTTATACACTTTCATTGGTTTATTTATTTTTATGTGGCTAGCAAAACTTATCCCCTACTCTTCCCCTCTCCCACTTCTGTAATTATTTTAATCATTTCAAAGGAGACAAGTGTTATCTTAACATAGAATTAAATGTCAAAAACACTGTCTTTTGGTAGAAGATTAGATTGTCAGCTATCTTTCTTTCAATGCTTTGACATATTTTCTAATTTTATACATGATTTTTGAAACAGTGAACAGTCTCATGGGACCCTCTGATAATTGAGCATTGCAAGGAGCTTGAAGAGACAGAATCCACCCGACCAGGTAGGTTTCTGCCAACAGGCTGGTCAGCCTGATGAGAAGAGCTTTAAAATAGGAATGATGGTAGAGGGAGATGACAACACACCATCAGGTGAGGAATTTGTGGATGGGAAAGTAAATACCTTGTAAATAACAAAATTGACCTCATGCAATCCCACTCTAGACGGTGGGGTCCCCTCTTCCCACTAAGGAAGTGTCTAGAGAATAACATTATGAGGGATGTTCTCATATTCCTTCTAGGAAATCATCACAACTGAGTGCCTCATTAATGCATGCAGCCTGGGGAATAAACAGGAGGAATTAGAGGTCTTTTTGCAGTTGCAGGGTTATGATCTCATGATGTGGTGGGATGGTTCACTGGAGTAGTTCACTGCTGGCATGCAGCTGTGGATGAATATGAGCTCCTTGGAAAGGACAGGCCACAGCACCTGAGAAAGAGGAGTAACCCTTTATGTGAGACCAGCAGGAATGCATGGAGGTGTGCCATGAGACAGTTGATATTCAAAACCAGACAAGACACGGCCCTGGGCAATGTGCTGTAGGTGACAATGCTTTGAGTAAAAGAGTTGGATCTCCAGAGGTCCCTTCCAGACTCAGCTGTTCTGTGACTCTATGAAGCATAAGAGTCACTGACAAGTTAATTTATTCCTTTATTTTTTCCAGTGTTTTCCATTCTTACTGGTTGATTTGTATACAATCTTATCTGTCAAGGAATTTCCTAAATACTCCTTATTTAGTAAGCAATAAGAGAGACATCTATACTTCATTTCTCTACACTTAAATCAGCTGAACAACTTCATTTTTTTTCAATTTAATTTTCTATCATAACTGATGATCTCAATCATTCATTTTCTCTGTTGGTTTATGTTCTTCCAGATTTACTATAGATTTTCTTCTGCTTATTTACAAATGTTTATTAACCATTACTAAAATATTATCCCCATTAGCAGAACATCTGGAAGACCTAACAAAAGTAAGGGTGTTACTATACATTGCAAAAACAAAAACAGCATATATCTTCCTCCAAAGCACAACTTTAATGTACAACAAAAGACCAAACAGGGCTTCAGAGAGGGTGGGTAAATTCAAGAGACAGCAACATTGACCGATAATTCAAGAAAATGGTGATTTCTGATAAGAAATGTCAGATTAACAACTCTGGCTTCATGTAAATGGAACATAGGAAAAGTAAAAGGCCTTGTAGTATTTCCGTGACATATTCTTATGTTATCCTGAACTCTAACCCAGCAATAGCATTTGTACTATGAAAGTCCTTTGGACGTGTTTCTGCCAAGAAAGGCAAAACAAAGCTGCTAGAAACTTTGCAGCATGATATATAGTTTCTCAATTTCTTTCTTTTTTGAAGAACAGCAATGTCTCAATCCTTTCTTCAGCATTAGGCTTGATTATTCTTAAGGTCAGTGTGTCAGTTATATAGGAGACTTAAGAAGTGACTTGAGATTTCTATTCCTCGTAAAGATGTTGAATAGCAAACTTGCACACCTTTGTAAGTCAACACATTACTTTGTTAGATGTCATCTGAGAGGTTATTTTAGCAAATAGCATGGAATTTCAGGTCCTCCACCACAGGATGTTGAATATATTTTTGTGCTTCATGAGATGATGCTTTCAAGCTTGATGGTTATTTCAGAGCAGACAGCCAATTGTTAGAGAATTAAACCATAGCCTTTTTCTAAGGATAATAAAATCATTTCTTTGGCTGCAGGAAGCAGAGATACCTAAATTAGACAAAGCAGAACAATCATTATTAACATTAGTTGGAATATCCTATACTGAAAGGCTTTTTATGTTTGCAGTGCTTCAATCAAGAGCCATTTTTTCCCTGAATAATATCAGTTTTTCTTCTCATCAGGAGAAATGTATATTTCCTTTAATCCAGAAATAATATCTGAATGGTCTTTTATTTACATAGATCTTCTCTTTCTGAATGCACTGACAAGCAATATTTAATATATTATAGCAGATTTCACATTTAGTATGGCTTATAAAACTACTGGTTCCTCAATGCAAACACTTTGTTGTGTAGACCTAGATATGTCTATCCTATGAGATATGATAGGCAAGTCTCATGAACTGTACAGTGTGATGTAAGATTTTTTACTTCCAAGCCTAAACATCTTAGCTTAAGCAATGTAGTTGAAGGAGGGCAAACTGTTGCAGGAGACAAATAACATTTCATCAATTTTCTATTCATTTGGGGATAAATTTATGCCCACTGTAATTCTAATTTCCTCAGTGGAATTACAGAGGGCCTAAGTGGCCACAAAGATGTGATAATTGTTACCAATTTCAAACAAACACGGAATGTATTAGAGCCAGTCTAAATGTCATAAAGAGACACTTCAAACTCATACTCCTGGAACTAGATTTTTTTCTCTTTCTGTCATGCAGTGTTGTGATTATCTTGATTCTTTAAAAATTCTGTCTGTGAATTCTTTTTTTTTTTTTTTTTTTTTGTAGGAGACAAAGGATTTTAGTTTATCTTCTTTTAATTTTGGTTTTGTTTCCTTTTCTTTTGTATGTTTGTGTGCAATTTCCCTTAAAAGAGAGAGCAGCTGGAATAGGGGAAGAAGTGCAGGATTTTTTTTTTCTTTCTTCAAATATTTCATATCCTAGGATTAGATGATGGTGCTAAAACCACAACTAAGCTCTGTTCCATTCACCTCCTCACCCTTCATTTCTTGCACTGTCATTCTCATTTATAATAAGAGTTAAAATTAATGATAAACACAGAAGATGAAAAATTAATAAGCTAAATAACTAGTGCTAAATATTAAATTGAGATGTTTTATGAACTGTGAAAAAGACTCATCATTTTTAGTGACTGCAAATTCATGTTTTTTTTTTTATTTAATTCCGTAATGAGAATGTTTTTAAGTCACTGAAACTACATCACAGTTAAGCAGATATCAAGTGAAAGTCATTAAGCGGTTACTCGTTATCAGCTGCATAGTGAATACACCCTCTGTCTGAAATTGATCACACTGTTTAAGTAGTTTGGGAAAAACAAAAGAAGCACTTAATTAAGCCACTTATCCTGCTGTAAATAAGGTGTTTGCCTAGCAGAGGTATTGCTCAAATGCAATGACAGGTCTTGAACAGTCGGCTAAAAGGTGACCCTGTAAAATCTTGAGCAACTGGGCTTTGACGAATACTCTTCTTAAGTACTTCTCTCCAGGAAAAAAAAATATATATATATATATTTTTTGTTTGTTTGTTGCTCACTTAACTTTAGATTTGCAGTAGAAAAGAGAGATAAATTAAAACAACAAAAAAAGTTATTTTACATCCTGTTTGTATAAAAAATGGTGTATTTTAATTTAGTATGTCTTTTCAGGAAATAAGCCTCTGGTGAAGATTTCTGATCTAAAGAAAATCTAAAATTTGAGCAGATTCTAGTAAGCATTTTTTAAAGATTTGAGTTTGTCAAATTAAGCTGAAAAATGTTAGTTAAACTCTCCAAAACTTTTTTAAAAAAGCAACTGTTTAAATCTTTACAGCTTTGATATTCCCAAAGAAAAACTTAAAAATTTACTAAAAATGAAAACAAGTCATCCATCTTTGGGGAATGTGCCCTCTCCATCTATGTTATTGGAAAAGATGTAGGAAGTCTGATGACCTAAGTGACATCACCTCTCTGTGTGTGATATCAAATCTCTACATTTCCTATTCCCTATATTTTTCCAGTAGATCCCCAGAGAATACTCAGTAATCAGATCATTTTGGATATAGCTTTTGGAAATGTCTATTAAATGCAATTGTCCTTTCCTCTCTGTAGTATTTTATGTCTTTGCACAGGAGAAATATGTGCTATTGCAAGCACATCAGGAGACCACCATTTTCACTTTTACTAAAGCAAATCTTATGAAGCAATTTGAGGCGTGTTGCCCAAGACTGTACGAAGAGTCTTCATCAAAATTCAGACTAGGGCATAAGCGTCACAGACGTATGCTCTGATGCCTTTCACCTACTCTGCCTTCCAGAAAACCTGTAATGTAATTGAGATACTATCTGTTCTTAAAAAAAACATGGGAACATGGACTCATCCTATTCACACTCTCCTCAAATTTATATTTGTTAAATATGAGCTTGAATCACTTTAAATTTCACCTTGAAGTGTACTCAAGGCTTTAAAATAGAAACCAATTAAAATTGATAGCAAGTTGCAACATATAAGATTTTGAGCAAAGTAAACTGAAGAGAGAGATCAAATAATTTTTCCCCTATCTATCCAAAAGTAAGCATGGACAATTTAGGTTCCTCAGCAGAAACCATTTTCTGAAAACTTCATTATATTTTCTCAACAAAAAGAGAAATTTATTAACTGAAAGCATTTCCTAAATATTTGCATTTATGAGGGTTAGAGAATATTTTTAGTTGTGAACTTTATTCTAGAACACAGGAAATAAAGTACTTACCCATAATCTGAAGCTCATGAACTGAAGAGTTTTTATTTTAATTCCTCTAAACTAAAGAGCATTTGAACAATTCGTTCAAAGACGAATTGTTAGTATGCTATTATTTCCTGTATCATGGAGGTTAGAAGAGATTTTGAAAATATTGAGTTATTTAAAGTCTATCAAATAAAAAATTTAGAACTTTTATGAATTGTATTACCTAGATATCCCCCTTTGCCTGAATTAATTATTAATTTCTAATCCTTTTTTATTCTCAGAATTCAAAAATTGCATTTTTTTCAATAGGGCTTTTTACTTAATAAAGTAATTTATATTATATACTAGAAGTAAGCCAAAAGAATTAAGAATAATATTAATTTCAATATCTACACACAGTGTATCGAGAAACCTCTTTGTTTTAGATTACTCTCATTGAATAGAAAACATATGCTTTAATAAAATAAAAAGCAAAAACGTCACATGTAGAATAATAATACAGTCTTATCCTGTATTAATTGCACATTTTTATTTCAAATTATGTTAGTAGAAAGAGAGAAGGAATATAAACAGATCAGGACTCAATATTTTGCATGAAATAATGATGAGCGAATTTAATATCACAGTCTTTAGAGGTTTTCTACTAATGTGAAACCTAGCTTCTGCATGAAAGCTTTTTTGACCAGCTCCCGTTCTGCATTTGGTAGAGAAGTGTACAGTCTAATGACTGTGGAGTGTTGCAATCCTATGTACCTAATATATCTCCTCTCTGCTTACAGCCCCATCTTTATTCTTCTCAGCCATCCGGTATGATTTTCTGACTCCTACTAACTTTCTTCTCTGTGCATTTTCAATCTCTGTCACGTTGTCTTAGTTTGCAACTTCGGGCAGTCCTCTGCTTAGCAGCAGCTTTTACTGCACTCCATGTTTGTCTGCATTAGTCTTCTCTTGAAGCTGCTTGCCTTATGCTTCCTAAATATCACCTTTTCCTAGTCTTTTCTAGGATCCTTTATCTTCTTCCTTTCTCCTTCATTTATAGCAGGATACTTGCTGCTCTCCCTCACTGTTTGAATGTCTTAGTGTGTTTATGAATAGTTAGCTCCAAGCCCTATAGCTATTTCTTTTTGCAAAAAAGATGTCTTCTCTCTTCCCTCCTCCTTATCTGAGCTGAATATCATGATATAACGGCCTTTAAATCTGTGATACATTCATGTGTAGGAAATCTAGTATCTTTCTTCCTTAATTTTACTATACATTTCACGGTGTTTTTTCACTGACCCTTATGTAGATATTTATTACATGAGCCAATCGTACCTCTTTTTCCTGAGGTAGAAGTGGAATATACTGGACTAAGGATGGTAATGCAGATATTTCATCTAGCATCTGGTTTTCATCTAGCATGACCTTAGCTTAAAAATGAAACAATCACAAACACCAGCTTAAAAAAAAAAAAAAATGGCACATCAGATACAGTAATATCTTAAATAATCTTGTGAAGATAATCATGTAAATAATCTAGTGAATTAGAATGTCTGAAAAAAGACAGAAGTCATAGTTTAAAAATAATAGAGCTGTCATTATTAAGATCTAGGTTGCCATGATGTTCAACTTCAAATTACCAACTATACTTGAAAAGTGAAACAAAACCTGATAAGAAGCACGGATTTCAAGTATTTTAGAATTTATGAAGTGTAGTATCATTGATATCAAATACTATACAATTTTTTCAGCCATGAAAAATGGTTAACCTTCTCTATGAAAGCATATTTTAATCAGAATTATTCTGTAGCAGGTATATGGATATATTTGGAATTAATTACTCTTTTTTCAGGTTTCTTTTGACAGACAGCTAAATGAATAATGTAGTATATGTATTTCACACAGGATATATATTTTTTTTCTGGATTTGTGCTAACTGCAAACAACTGTAATTTATTTACATTTGTTTTTCAAATTCTTTTAATGAATAGATCATTAAAATTGGGAAAAAGTAGCTGTGGATATATTTTAAACAGGACAAAATGAACTTTCAGGAGTTCCTCACAAATCTTTACACTAGCTAACCCTAATATGTCTAGTCAGGAATTTGAGCTAGGCATTCCTTAGGGAAAAGTATTTCAAAGGTCATTTCTAAGCCATGTTACAAATGAGTATGTCCACACACTTGTGTCATTTTTCATTCACACAGTCTATCAAAAACAAACAAACAAACAAACAAAAAATAACATTTAGATTGTGATAAGAGCCAAAGCAAAAAACAAATAGAGGACAAAGGAGAGAGAGATTTGGAAATTCTCATGATTAGTAGCAGTCACAATTTGAAAAGCTGGCTCATGCCAATATTAACTCTGACAAAAATTGCAGGCTGATTTTTGTTGATTGATATGCACCGAGATGCTAGTTATTCAAGGACCCTAAGATCCTCTTCTGTGGGTGATCAGAATTGCACAAATGTATGCATCCCTATGGAATACTGGTCTGGATCAGCACCGTACATCACCAGGCTGAATTCGTCACGGATATAGCACCTGTGGAAATGGTGCTGTCATGATAGTTATGTACAAGTGTATAATAAGTATTTGAATAATTATTATTTTACTTTCAGTATCAGAAGAGATGGGTTCCACGCCATCCTTAGCCAAAGGCTCTTGCAGCTTATGCAAATACTGATTTACTCAGCTTATTTTGCTGATATGTTTGGATATGACCACCTTGTCTTCTGAAACTTTTTTTTTATTTTAGCTCTTAGCTGCATGTTAAGCCTTTGTTTGTTTTTTTCAAGAGATGGAAACTGCAAGGTAAATATTGGCCTGGCAGGATGCAATTGGGATAATTTGGAAAATCTTTTTTTTTTTTTTTTTCTGTTCTGATAACACTACAATAAAGACATCTGAAATATTACATTAGGCTCATTTAAAGAAGACTGTTGGCTAGATACAGTGCATGAGTACAGTTGTAACAGACCATTAAAATATTCTATGGAAATAGTTTCCATTATGCTAAAATCAATTAAAGGTTTCAGAAGTTTCAAAAGAATATTTTATTTATTCACAAAAAATTATAAGTGGAAAATACTGCAGTCTCACTCAAATATATTTACTAAGCACAGAAAACTAATCCATAAACTTGATTATTCCAAGATATTTGAAAGAGATCAGTCTCTTTAATAGACATTTACCATTATTATTATTATTATTATTTATTTTCTAACAATATCCAAGTACCTAATGTTCCCAGATTTCTTTTTTTTTTCTTCCAAAGATATGATATGAGAAATTTTGTAGATAAGATACGGTGTGCCATCTCAACCAGCCCACAACTAAAGGCCATGCTTCTCTTCTGTACATGCTAAGAGGTGTTCTTCCATAGACTGCCAGTACCTGGGTTTCTACAGATATGTACCACCATGTCAGGCTCTGTGAATAACTGGAAGATTTGGTATACTTGACTTATATTTCTTGGTGTACCCCATCTTCCACAGAGCATCATTCACAGAGTTACAGACAAATAAATTATGAAAGCTATGTTAATTCTAAAGCCCATATGCAGTGAGTCCACTCCTGTGAAACATTTTACCCAGTGATATATATATATATAGATATATATAGAGAAAGTACTCTCATAGAAATTCTGTCCTGTTCTGTAGGTCTAAATATCTTGAACATGGTGAATAGCCCAAATATGTGCAGAACATCTGTACACACTGCACACACCTACATTTGCCCAGAGAATCTAGAGAGTCAGACAGTACCTGAAAGTGGATTCTATCCCATGAGATAGAGGCCTTTTTTTCAAAGGGCCTCTTTCAATATTCCCAGGATTCAAAAGCTGCTGAGAGCACGTCACATATACTATCACTATCACAGAACAGTTGGGATTGAAAAGCACTGCTGGAGATTGTCCGGTCTACCCAGGGCCATGCCGAGACTGTCTTTGGAGTCTGGAGACTCCACAACAGATAAAATGTTCCAGCATTCAGTCACCATCACCATGAAGAAGTGCTCTCTTGTGTTCTGAATTGCTCACCGAGTTTTTACATATTTCGGGAAATCAACATATATTCCAAGAATGGATAGCAGTGAAAATTTGAGCAACACTGGAATAATTTCCTAGAATAGCAGTAAGATTTACAGAAGCTCTTCCATATAAATATATTTTAAATATTTTTGACATATTTCAATTAAAGCTTGCGTTATTCATGAAAATAATTCAGTAATGAAATGGGACTTTTATGTTGGGATCATCAATCTAAGTGAAATGTGTTATGTGCTCCCCTGAAAAGCAGGAGTTTACTGAAGTAACACTATTAAACAATATAACTGTAATGTAAAATTACCTTATTTTGTGCTCATTTCTCCTGAATTATGGTAAACATTAGTGTTCTAATATATCTAAAACTGAATATTTAGCTCTGCTATTGTAATTCCTTTTACTTATCAACTATTACTCTGTACCAACTAAGAGCATCAAAGCTTAGTCTTCATGTATATATAAAAAGAAACCCCAGCTTTCGTTTGATCTTGAAATGCGTTTTACACCTAGTGTGCAAGGAAGCAGCTGCAGAACATACTTCTCTGCCTGATATGTTATATTGTTTCTTTACCTCTATAGTTTATTACTTTATATCATTCCTTCTCATGTAAAATTGTCAAAATCCTTGGCTTTCATATACTGATCTATACCTATATGCTCAGTGCATCCTTTTATCCAGTTACACAATTTGCTGAAGCTTTTCTTCCAGCTCTGTCAGAGGCAGTCCATACCTCTGCTGTACATTATTATGATATTGATTCGTTTCCTCCAATTTATCTACTTGTTTTTCCTTTCTGACTCCATTGAAAATTAAACTGTCATTTCTGTGGATTTATATTTTCTACATTTTGACATATAGCAAACTTATCTTGTCTTAACTTCATTGACTTGTTCATTTTCTTTCATCCCTTCCATCAGAAATGAAATTAATTCGTTATTTGCTCTTTGACATTTAAATGGTATACCATAAAACCAAGACACCGAGGTTTTTTTCTGTACATATTTTTCACCTTGCATATTTTACCATGAATAGTATAGAAGTTCCTCCTTTACGGAGAGGTGTATATCCCAGGTTCTTATGACACCTAGCAAAGCGAATTTTCTTCAGAAAGAACAAATAGGTCAATGAAAAGAAAGAAGTACTGCTGTTTTTAAAACTGTGAAATAAATGCAAAGTCCATGGAGAAAGAAAAAAAAAAGATATTGTAGTTTAATTCTTATTTTGATTTCACTTATAATTAACTGTGTTGCAAATTAGTTGTGTTTTTTTTTTTTTAAAAAAAAGCAAAAGTCAAAATCAGTGACACTTAATATGGCGTGGCTTCATTCATACCACTGACATCAATTTTCAGCTAAATGGAGTTTCAGCATGTTTGTTAAAACATACCACTCTCCTTAGTTTAGCTTCAATACTGAGTCATAGAGATTAATAGCCATGGTCACTAGCTATATAAATTGCTACAACTACTGCTTCTAAAATGGTTCTTTAGGGATGTCACTGTGTTCGGATGAGTATTCAAGACCCAAATGACTACATCCAGAGACAATCTTTATTCATGAAATTTAACAGTCCGGGCTTCTGGGGTCCCATTGCTGAAGAACAGTAGCTATTTTCAGATCTGTCAACACAACCAGAAGAAGTTTTATATATTGACATTATGCATCCAGAGTCTTAACTTACTGTGCTTGCTTAAATTATCTCTCCATTACACTCTCAGTAAATTGCACAAAGGACAACGGGCTCTTTACCATAAATTCCGTATATCTAGCAAGTCATTTTATCTTCACTCCAAAAAAGTAGCCTTTAGAAGACTAAACCATACACTCTCTTCGCAACTCTGAGTGAGTCTCAGCAAGTCTGAGGATCAGAACAGACTACCTCAGTCCCAGGAAAATGCTGTTATCACAGAATCACAGAAGCACAGAATGGTTGGAAAGGGACCTCTAGAGATCATCTAGTCCAACCCCCCTGCTTCAGCAAGGACACCTAGAGCATGTGGTTATCTCCAAGTAAATGCCCCTGGCCTGTTTGTTTCCTGATTATATCATTTTTTCAAATTGACTTTGTGTCTGGAGTACTCTAGTCTGTTCTTCTTTAACATGAAAGTTACATATTTTGCTCCATTATTTCCTAGCATTTATTTTCTACAACTGTTGTTGCACATGCTTTAGAGGAGAGACATGATGAAAAAAATTAAAAATGATACACAATTTTAAAGCTCAGCCAGGCTGCAACAACCGAAGTTAAATGTACAATATCCAATTGAAGGTAATAAAATGCTAGTTGGGTATGTGGAAGGTGAGAAATAGACGACTTCCAATTGCAGAGTTGTACAAACAATGAAGAAGTTAAAAAAAAAAAAAAAAAAGAGAGAGAAGTCAGAATTTCTTCAAGGGGAGATCATGGTAATACAATATGCTTCTATTCTACAAGGTACCTTTCTTTTCAAAATAAGCTTAAGTGTGCTGGAGAGGGAGGTAGTCTCAATTTTTGAGTTTTAAAAATCTTTTTGAATTTAATATACATAATAGAATTTTAGAACAAAAATAAATGACCATGCTAATTAAAATAAATGATCAATTCTTTGAAAAATAAAACTGAAAAAAAAAAAAAAAAACAATGATTGGCTGTATCTATAACATTGCACAGGTAATAAAATACCTGCTAAAGTCTTCTCAGGTTCTGTTTTTTTTGTTTGTTTGTTTTTTAATATATACCCCTAGAAAAATATTAGAGCTGTCTGTGTTACACTGTTTTATGCAAAGTAAAGACAGAGAATCACAGGAGTTCCAGAAAAAAAGTCAGATCTATTATTTCTTTCTCTTTTTAACAATACTCAGGTATTGCATTGTCAGAAAGGATATCTTAAAGTTCCTGAGATAATCGGGTTGCTAGGTAGTTGAAAGTTAAAGTGGTAAATATTTTTAATTTCCCTGTGTTTGTGTGTAATTTGAATTTTTACTTCCACTTATTGAAAAGGAATATAAAATAAGCAAATGATTAACTAAATTAAATTACAAACATAAGGTACAGCATATCTTAGATTTTTTGAAACATCGCGGCTCACATTTTGACATCACAACTTGCATTTGAAAAATTCTTGAAAATGAACCACTTAATAGTTGCTACCCAAATCAATAATGTATGCTGCTCTAGATCTTCACTGTAAACTCTACATTACAGAATTAGCAGAACACTTGTTAAGATAGAGTGCGGTGTAATACAGAGATGACACGTACTTACTCTTTGCTGCCCTTGCACATATTCTATGCACTTTGCCTAGAAATTCAGCCAACAAAACCGAGACATGAATGTATAATTACTTAAGAAGATCAGAATTATTATATTAGTGATCAATAACAAAGTAGTTAAAGCTTGGAAACCAGATGCTCACATTTGCTGAGGAAAAAAAAAAAAAAAGAATCTTACCTCTGTTGCAACAAATCACTGGAATTATAATTAATTTTGAGACTTAAGAGATGAAGGTCAGTGTCATCTCTCTCCAGTAGTCTGATACAGGGCACATGTCACAGCAGACAGCACTCACAGGGCTTTATAATGTATGTGTCCTATGCAAAATTATGCACAATGTAACATTTATTTAAACCCTGTTGTAAGCAATTAAATTAGATGCTAGGAGTGCAGAGGCCTTGAACTAGCTCTTTGTTCAGGTAACCTAAAGAGAATTTGCTGTCATGCTGTGCTGTAAAGTGACAGTAGTAGAAATCAGAAAAGACAGGAGTTTTTTTACGATGAGTGACAATGTTCAGTTGCAGCACAGCTACCAAAATGGTTTCACCAGCAATACGGAACTTCACTTGTCTCTATATTTAATTTACAGTGACGTAACAAAGAGAGTATAAAATGTTTCTGTACAACTTCACAACCTTCTGCTTCCCCACAGTCAATAGAAAGCCTTATCTTTATGTGTTGGATATGAAGGTGTCTCTTAAAAAACAAATTTCTCAGGAAAGAAAACCTCTTTTACAGTCAGAATGAATGTCCTGTCCTTTATGTCTAGCAGTGTTAGACATTTACTCTGAGTCATTTGCAGTGAAATGCAACCCTCTACTTTGTCTCTCCATAGATAAATACATATTAATGCAGTATCTCCAAAGATATCTAATCACAACAGTGCAGAAAATTATGCTTGATATTTGAGAACTATTTTCATTCAAATTAATTTAGCCCTCAATTCTCTTGAGAAAACAATCACATTGAAGACTAACTCCTGAGAGATTTAGTTGAGTTTAAGCCACAGGTGTACCGAATCTTTTTATTCTGCCTGCAGAGATCTTTGAATATCCCCATATTCATTTCAGAAGCAGTAATTGGTTTATAATAGCAGCCTTAGATAAACTATGTACAAAGCCCTGAAAGCAATCCAAAAATCCAATTGCTACTATTTATTGTATGATGTTACTTAGAAAGAAGTCACTGTTCTATAAACTTAAATGGCTGTGGACATAAGGCTTCCATACAATTTTGCTACAAAACAAAAACAAGTTGGCTCCATATCAAAATTCTGTGGACAACGTATTATCACCATTTATTTTCCTTTTTCATTGACTATCTTGAAGAGATGCATCTTTTGCCTCATCTTAAGGAATACTTCAGGTCTAGCTTTATCTGACTCTACTACATAATGTTCATATTTAATTTATCCCTAATCTATTTTTATGATGCTACTGAAACTCAAAACTGTATTTGTCTGGCTATTCTTCCAACTCCTCTACACTCTAAAAACACCTTTAGATGGGAAATAATGAAGAACTTGTAAAAGGTTGAAGAAATAAAGGAAGAAAGTTTAGGCCATGTTACTATTTTTTTACTGTTGGCTATATAAAATATTTAATGTATAACAGATCAGATATATGATATTTATTTCTGATTAGCATGAAAAATAGACTACGTAAATATATATATATTTCCCTACAGAGCTTGAAACCTTCAGACAACAATGTACATTCTTCTTTTCATTCTTCTTGAGCTCTCAAAGAAATTGTCAGCCTTTGCCTCCAGCTCTATACATTTATGTTTGCTTGTTCATCAGCTTACAATACATGAAATACTGCATTGCTCTAAGACAGAAAGTAATTTCAATAACCACTTGTCCTAAACAGCTAATAATTATATTTTCACTGAATAATATGCGTTTGTATAGATGAAGTGAAACACGTGTAAAAATGGTTCTGTAAAACTGAAAATGTTTCTGAAATTTGACTGTAAAATTTCTATTCAGCTGATTCTCACTGAGCATTTAATTCCACTGATGATTGATATAGTGTATTTCTGGAAAATCTTGTTAAAATTCCATAAGTCTACAGCATGTGTGATGGATAGGATTTACATACTGTGAAGAGTTTTAGATAGAGTTTTAGAGACTTATCTTCCCTGATTCTATCAATCAAGTTAGCATACACTATCATTTTCATGTGAGGGAGATTGTATACTGACTCTGTATGAATACTAAATTTGAAGTTTACAAAGAAGGGGAAGAGGAAGGGGAAAGGAAAAGGGAAAGGGTGTAGGATAAGAAGATGTCAGTACCCTGTTCTACAATATATATATTTTTTTAGGCAAACAATCTGGCTCAAATAAACACATTCTGAATATGTATTCTGCAGTACTTTCCTTCCTTAATTCCCAGCTGCACTTCCTTCCCTTTAAGAGTGATGGGCAAGCACATTTAATGTTTTAGATGAAACTGATTTGAATTGCTCAGATATTAGAGCAATTAAAGAAGCCAGTAAGTAATCTAAATGCTTATCAAATTTGACATTGCATATCAGTGCCTTGTGGTTTGAAATGTGTTTTAATTACTTCTGAAACAGTAAACACTATGAGCAGAAAGCTGAGAGTTATGGTTAAGTTCTAAAACAGTGAACATAGCTAGAAATGAAAATACCTGTTTCCTTTGGATACAACTATCCAAATATGTATGCATATACATGTGTGCACATTCACATGTATTCATGCAAAATAAGTATGTATTAGAATATATAATTATATCTGACCCTTAATAAGCATTTTAATCTAACAGGGGGGCTGCTCTGGAATTGATGGCACTGAATATGAGCTTCATTTTTCCTGGTTAATGACATCTCCATTGTTAATATATTCATCTGAGACAGTCACTTCAGGCTGTTACTATAGCAAATGTAGAGAAAAAGCATTGCAGGAATTTACATGTCTTTATTTGCCCTGATCTACTATATATACATAATTAAGTCAAATAAATCAGGCCTCAAAAATATCTATTATTTCCTGTGTTGAGAAGAAAGGAAGAATGGATCATTACTTCACAGGTAAACCGTGTATGTCTGCTGGTAAATAGTGTCCATGCTCCTTGCAACCCTTTAATCATTATCATAGTCATGTTGCAGGACAAGTCTAATCATTTGAAATAAGGTGATGTATACATTCAACAGATCACTGTGAGTGTTGTTGTTCAGTAAAGGTGTTAGCAGCAAACAGTCAGCTGCCCCTAGCTGTTGTTTCTTCAGATATTCTAAAAATTATAAGGTGTTGAAGTTATCTGCCAATTCTTTCATCATTGTAGTCTCTTAAATATAGGTATGGACCTCAGGATCATGCTAAAATTACTAGGCGTATAAACAACTAATCAGGAAATGTTGACATACTCAGAGGACTTGATAGGAAAATTATGTCTTCTCTACCAGCAAAGCACATGGTCATGGGAAACAAAAGAGTGAGTCCCATGCACAGCAGTCAGACCAGTGTCTATTTCTGTTACAAGGTTTGGTTCTCCAGTTTCAGGGTGCCACTGTGCATGGCCCAAGTGTCAGCAAGATTCAAGCAGGTGCTTCCTCTACTGCTAGCATATTATACTGAATGTCAATGCGCACTGCAGGAAAAAAAAAGAAAGAAAAAAAAGAAAAAGGAACATTCTCTTTGTCCTGGACTATAATGTAGACTCCTCTGTATTCATACATTAATTTGGATCTGAAGATTTCTACTTGCATGCGAAAGTCTCCTCTCCACCTCCACATATACATATTTCTTCCTCACTGTTTGTCAAAGGTTTTTCTCTCAGAGACCAGCAATTGTTCAAACTACACCCATGCATACAGTTGACCTTGAACTTTATTGACTTTAAATCTTTGAATAAGCTGTTTCCTCAGCCTGCAACTATAGAATGAATCAGTGTTTTCTTTTGAAGTGCTTCTCTAGGTGATGAAATTATCTTACAGTAAGCCAGTACAGTGAAGTTCTTAGAGAATTGGTTTAAGTAAACCAAAAGAAGAGAACTGAGAGGAACATAAAATAGAATGCTTTGTATGCAATTATTCTTTAATAAAAATGAGTAATTTAGTGCCAAAATATTGCAGTAATTACTGCATATCCCAAACACATCAAACAGGAAGTGATAATTACAAGATTGAACATTTGTAGAAAGCTGACACACAGAATATTTGATTTATGAATTACAGTGACAATTTTCTGTAATTGCAGAAATTTGGCAACCGGAATTAAAACTATTACTTATCTATTTTTTGATCTTTAATAAATGGCAGTGCCATATATTCATTAAAATATGAAAACTACCTGGTCATTTTTCTATGTGGCTGACTGCAAATTCAATCCGATCCAAGGTTTATATTTGCCTTGAACTGAGGATATCAGGCTTTAGATTCTCCTATAAACAAAAGCCGAAACAAACAAACAATCAAAAAGGTCCTCTTTTGTTTTTCACTCGTACACCCACACACACACACACATTTACATAACATATATCACTTCAGTATCAGAGTAGTTAAGAGTGATTAATCAAGACACTAATTTTAAGTAGAGAATTGTTCTCTTTCAAAAGCAATGTCTATGATTAGACATTTCAAAATAATTGTCTTTCTCTTCCTCACAGCTCAGACCTGAAAATGAAAAAGCTGTGATTTTTCCAATGTTTTTTCTTCCCCTGTACTCTTGCTCCGAGACATCGATCTGAAAAGAGAAACAGGGACTTCAGTCCTAATCTCAGGAAGCAGAGTAGAAGATTCTATTTCTTTTTCACTTGAGAAGTGAATTTCTAATGTAGGTCCAGTTCCTACCAGCACTGGAACACACAGGTGTTTTGACTGGTTTGTAGTTTCAGGCATCTATAAATGCAGCATACATGAGACACTAGCTCTTCCTGGGACAAACACACTCCAAAGGTAGTGAAAAGCTTTTGAACCACTGAATAAAAATAGTGGTCCTACAGCTGGTACTAGATTCAGGGAAAAAAAGAAAGGAATTTGGTTACAGGTAAAATAGGTTATTTTGATCAAACTGATCAAAGAATGCGGAAATGATACTACCATAGCCTATCTTAAATGCACAAATGTTATGATATGCAAGATAGCAATTGTATTTTCCTTCTGTGACTATATGACAACAGATTATACCTTTATTTATTCTCAGGTTAGGAATGACCTCTGCACTGAAATAACAAACAATAACATTAACTGATTACAGAGATTACAGATATTACCCAGCAGATGTAGTACTCCATAACTTAATCATAATGGGTTAATAAACATTAACATAACTGGATTGCTTATGTTAAAAGATAGTAAGATGTTACATAACTAGGCTGGTTAAATTTTACAGTACATATGCTTGAAGTCTATTGATAAGCTTCAAAGTTATTGGAGGATAACTGCCAGGGATTTTCTTGTACAGAATGACTGGACACTAGTAGATACTCATTTCTTCATAATATTCATAATTGAGGTTAAATAGCAAGAGAATGCAGTATTCAAGACTTGGGGGTATAACATACCAAAAATGTAATGTTGATGAAAAATCCTTTAAGAATCTAGCTTCTAGGGACAAAACAATTGCTGTAAGTAAGTTTGATGGAAAAGGGATATAAGAAGTGAAATATAGGCGGAGGTCCTGTCATAAAACTAACTGATAGCTGAGAGGCTATAGTTGTCTTGTACTGATAAATAGATTTTAAAACTTGAACATTTCTTAAGTTTTTTTTTTTTTTTCTCAAGAACACAGCTAGAACTAAATTTATTTTCATGAAATATCCTTTTCTTGAATTAAAAAAAATATAAAGAATCCAACAAACTTTTTCCAGTTATTAGGTTACTATTAACTTAACTTACTATTCGTACATCATTTATAATTAAACTGCCTAGATTTCTTTTCCATAAGCTGGATCTTTTTGTACTCTTGTCTAACAACCTGAAGAGCCCCTTACTGCAATGTTTTCTGTACACTTTTGTGATTAAACTACTCTTTTCATTTTCTCAACAGATTGACCTTTTGAAGTTCTTTTAAACATGTTTACAATTATTTCTTCCTTTCAATGCCTGAAAAAGTGTAAAAAATAAGAAAAAAAAAGCATTTTAATAGTTAATTCAGCATCCAAGTTAATGTCTGTGTTTAAAGGAATGTTTCTTCCCATAGCAGTTTTTTATTATTTTATTTTAGTAAGCATCTTTGAAGAAAACATTCACTCTACAGTTTTAGTACTTGTTCATTTATGCAATTTTTCCCTCAACATATGCTATGAAAAAAAATTTAAACGGCTGCGCAGTCATACTACAAAATAATTCTGCATTAGTCTCAAAGCATTTAAATACAGATGAGACAAATAAGTTTATCATTAGCTGCCTTAAAGCTGTTTTAGCATTTGCTTATTTATCTAAAGTGTAATTCAAACATATACTGGTCATCACACTGCTGCTCCTTCTAGGAGATGTAAACTGTGAAAGTACCTGTGGCTTTTTTAATCCTAAAGCTGGCATTTATGTTTTTTTTTTGTTTGTTTGTTTCTTTGTTTCCCTCAAGAGGTACACAGGTGATGGAGATATGATAAAAAGATTGCTTTTTGTTACAAAAAAAAATCATCAATACTATCTCGGATTGTAGAATATTTCTTTCAACTAAGCATATCTTGGTAGTATATATAGTGCAATACAAAAATTGTATTAGTTACACTTGCTCTTTCCCTTTTCTATTTCTATCATAACCTAAATTGTAATGAAGAATTCTGATAAATTTTGAGGTAAACAGATGTAGGAATTAATTTTTGTGTTAAAATAGGACACGATAACAATAGGATAACATTTTTAAGAGAATAAAGTAGGAATATGTTTTCCATAAATGCTGTTTATTTCCAGGATATTGTTTAAAGGTTCGACTCTTTGATCAATTTTACAGGCTCTATTTTTTTATATACTTTTTTTTTAAACCAATGGAAATTTAAACACAAAAATATGTCATGCCATGAGGATTGTTCCCCATCCTTTGAAGTTGGTAGACCAATTTACTACCAAACTTATTAAGAAATAGTGAATTTTCTAGATATTTGAAAGACTTAGAATGCTTGGATGATCTGCAATAGAATAGACTTTATGCAGATTAGCTTATAACTAATGCAGTTTATGTCTCAGATCTTCTCAGTATTACGTCAATTAATTTACTTTAAACTACAATTTTGCTACTCATTTAATTAATTGTAGGATTTTCTTCTATAAAATTAAAACCATTACAAAAAGGAGGCATGTTCTCTGAAGATATCAAGAGTATATGAAAGTTAGCTTGCATATATCTTTTTTATTCTTAAGGTAGAAAAAACCTGAAACTCAATGCTAATTTTTTAATTTTTTAAAAAAATTTGTTTTGATAATGAGAAACCACATTTTGATGTTCGCCCTGTATGTTCTTGTATGTTCTTTCCAGTAAAGCATATAAGAAACACCATGCTAAAATATTATCTGTTGTTATGTTTGGTTTCAGTCAGCTTTTGTAACAGTTTCATAAATTGGTCTACCTATCATGAAAGAAATAATTTATATGTGTTCTCGTTTCTTTCTTGTAGATATAGTGCTAAAACCTGAGTAGGACACACTTTGGTTAGACATAAAAGGTTCTATAAATTCTTTCTTGACACTGTTCAGAGACTATATTAGAAGCTGAATCTGTAGGCTAGCAATAGAAATTTAAAAAGTAGATAAACAATTTAACTCGGTAGATATTGAAGGTGTAATGCAAATGTGTGTACACGTGTTCAAACTCTTTAAGCAAACAGCTTAATAATAGAAGATATAAACTTCTGCAATTATATATTGTATTCTGTCATAAGCTATCTTAATATTCATTGATTGCAGAGAATTTACTGTCTAGATAGGGCTGGTATAATTCTCATGAATTATTAAGTTATACAACAAACAATTATGCTTCATATATAACACGACAATTTTCAATGTATAAGAAAAGTATTTTTTTTATACAGTTTTTCTCGCTTTCACTACTCTTCACCTTATGCCCAAGAAACATATTTCAGGTCACTATAACTAAGATGCATTTGCAGAAGACAAAATCTTTTCTCATTAATGCTTTGAAAAGCTAAAAAATGCAACTGAATTCAGAGTCCTAATGTTAAATGTTGGCCATGATAGGCAAAAATCATTTGACCAGCCTTAAATATTTGACATCCTAACTATTTCCATCTACAAGAAAAACTATCCATTTACAAGATAACATCAGCATTATCATGAACAGAAAGCTGAAATGAGAACTATGTTAAACTTTGAACATTATTTTTTGTGAGTAAGAGATTATGGAGTAGCAAAAATTTACTCTTCTGCATTAGAATGTAAAGGTTTAAATAAACTTTAGCATTAATAAAAACATTTTAATAAAGCATTGCTAAAACATTTTTCTGATATTTTTGAAGGAAATCTACTCTTCTCTTCTGGAATTTTTTATCCATGTTTAAAGGACCTGCAGATGAAAAGAAAAGTGGAAAATGCACGTTTATAAACATGCATCAAAGTAAATGCCAAAGCAAGTTTAATTAAAAATAATTCCTTTCTGTGGATGACACTGGTAGCTTTCAGAAAAATGAGAAATATGTAAGAATGAATTAAAATAATTTATAATGCAAGGAAAATAATAATGATAATAAAAAGAACAACACTGGAATATGCTTGCATATGTCATGCAAGCATCTGCATAAAACAGCTTGGTAAAGTCTTGTTTAAGGTTTAGATTAAAAATAGAAGGAAAAAACAAAACAAAACAAAAAAAAAGATTTGGTTTGTTTCTGATTGCTTTATAAATTTCATGCAGGGATATCATGAAGTTCACTGTTTTTGAAAGATAGAAGTGTTTCATTCAGGTAGTGGATAATAAGTTTAGAAAATCGTGTTTCCCTCTCCTATGTGGGGAGTCTTTCTAATTTGTGCAGTATCCCACAGTGTGCTCTAGGAGTGTATTATTCTCTAACTCCAGAGGGAATCACAGAGCCATGTGTTTTGTCTGTAGTGTGTGTGGGTTTTGTACTTCACTCACTATCTTGTCAGAAGCACACTCAGATGATGGATTTTGTTGTGTTCTATCCCCCTTTATATTTTTATTTTAATTTGCACTGCACTCTATGTAATGGAAACATCCCTGAACAACTGTTCTGCCTTCTGCCTAAGAAGGATAGAGGATGCCATTGCTCATATTTTAAACACAGTCTTATTTATTGAATCAGTCTGAATGTGCACATTTGAATGTGTACAATTAACTATGATAAACTATTGATATTTTCCCAGTAACTCCCCTGTTTCTAAATTGCTTAGGGTTTTAATAAGGTTCACATAGTTATGGTGCTTTATGAGAAAAATGTATAATGGTGTATCAAATACTGTTGTTCAGGTCTTTTCATTTTGCCCCCAAATTGCACGTTATATTCTCAATGCAAATGGCAAAACTTAGAATAAATGAGTTTAAAATTGTTCAGTGTGAAAAAATGACAGTAGAGGTTACAAATGGTATGAACTAAAATGGCTCAAATAAAAAAAGAAAAAAGTCACCTTTATTTATCTTCAGTGCTTTGTAAATACATGTAAGATGAGAGCAGTAACAGCACAAACATGATCTATTGTAAATGTTATTCCATACACATTCCTCTACACAAAAAAAAAAAAAAAAAAAAAAAAAAAAGGCTTTACTAAGTAACGTGTTTTAAGTGTCCTGAAAAATCACCTCACTTTTGATAGGAATGTGAACCTGCCATTCAAAAGACAATGTGTGAATTCGGATGTACAAATCTCCATTCTGGATGAAATCCAGTTTTGTTTCACTCTGCTGTTACAGTGTATATCTGTTAAATCTGAGATGTAACAGTTTTCTTTCCCAGGCCTTTCTTCAAAACTTAACTCTGATCAGGATTAAAAATGTCTAACACAGAATTTTACAGCAAATGGTGCACTTTATGTCTTCTCTGTACAGTAGATGAGAATCTAAATTATAACACTTCAGCCCTCAAGCTTACCGTACCCTCTGACAGTGCCTACTGAAACAAGAATATAACTGTTATTGCCAAAACAGCAGCACATTCTATCATGCTAGTTTCGCCTTTGATATCATTTTGATTGCTATGAGATTGCTTCAAAATCGCACCAATTTTTATCATATCAAAAATAAAGTTTTTGTACTTAATAAAGGCGGTTCCATTTATTTAGCTTCCCCTCCCTTTATATATATATATATATATTAAATTTCATTTATACTTTTTAGCACTTTAATTACCAAAAGAATATGCCTATTCTGGGTAGATATTCCCATCTCTTTCAGTCCGGGGTTTCACTGGAATTTTAAAGACCGGTGGAGGAATACACCTGAAGGATTACACTACTCAGAGTTTAAGTTACATTGTGAGGTCTAATTTTCATTTTGATATGAAATCTATTACCAGTGATTCCACATAAATTTTGGCATAATTATCTTTAAAAGTAGATACAAATTCAATACTTTACAAGATGACACAGGCTTCTTGGAGTTCCTGCAATTTAATACTTTGGTTTTAAGGCCAACTCCAGGTGCTCATGCAGTATTGTGAGCTTTATTGCCTATGCAGTATTGTGAGCTTTATTGCTTAACTGTGTCACAGCTTTTAGAGAGATTTTCTCTCCTGCTTGTCCTTGAAAATCATTCAGGACTTTTTTTTCCAGTTCTGCTTTCAAACAACTTAATTTTTCAACAATTTACTATTATTTATTATATAACTAAAAGTATTTCTACACGAGTATGTTTAACTCTAAGAAGGAATTCAGATTTTAGTCTTCTTTCTAAAACAGAGTTAACTGATAAAAAAAAAAAATATTTGAATGTTACATAACCTGCAGGTATAAGGACAAAATGAGTAGACTCAGCTGCTTATGATTCCACCAGAATATGACCAGATAATTAGCCCTTGCAAAATCAACACGACCAAAGTAGAGAATGATGATATGTGATTCATCTCACTGGTTGTCAGTATTTATCTTTGGTATAAAGATGACAAAGAATCAAGTTCTTCAAAAACATTCTTCTTAAAATGGACCAAGATCTAAAATGAGACTTCATCTAATCTGCTACTTAGATTGCTTTCAGGGTATCATGCAGCATTATATATGCGTCATAGCGCTATTTAATGCAGCTATTCACAGTTCAACTTATCAAAATAGAACAAGTAAAAGAAGCAAGCGCATTGCCTGGGATGACGAATGGACATGAGCAATTAACAAGCAGATATTTTACAATAAGGATATAAGTTTAGGCTTTTAATTAACATTTAAAAGGTTCTGGTACTTACTGGAAAATAAATTTTCATTTGATGTCATGGCTTTGTCAGTGTGCAAATTGTACCTAAAATTTCCTTTGTAATTTGTTTAATTGTTTTGTGGGTAATTATAATGAGTGACTGAAATTCTGTATGGAAAAAAGTGCAGGAAAATGGAGGAGGTAGGTGATGGAAGCTAGCCAGATCATTTCATAGGAAAAAGAGCAACAACAGGGCATGTTGACCCACAGCCATGTAGCTGAGCCTCTGCCTGGGTAGCACTGCACTTGGGCTTTGAATCAAGTTGGGCAAAGAACTCAGTGTGTTTACTGTTCATGTGCATAAAATCCTCATACAGTTCCACCATCCTGGCCTTACTTGCCATGGACTCATTGGACTCAATGATGTCAGAATTCTCCTGCTTCTTTATTGATTGGGGAACCCCCACTTAGACACAGAGGTAGTAAACACTCAATATTGAACTCGTTCTTTGTGATTGTGCATCTGTCCCTACCAGGAATGCAGGTGGTGCCCCTGCTGAATCTTACAAACTGTAGAAGGAATTTTAAATACATGAACTATGTTGACACCATGCATATTAATTGTTCTTAGTATAGTTCTAGTAGATGTTTTAAAGAGAGTTTCTATGTTTCCTGTTATGTGATGTTTAGAACTCACAGCAGAATGCCAAATGTTGAATAAAACTCTTAGATGAGGCAGAGATCACACAGACTAAATTTTTCTGTCCGAAAAATCCTACCAGATTTTGTACTGGATTTTTGGCAATTCTTCTCCAGTCATGGATCTTGAGTAGAGGACAAAACCCTTGAATAACTGATACATGCTCAGTCCCACAATGCTATGTAAGGAGAGGCATCCTCTTTTGAACTTCTTTTCTTTCCTCTGCACTCTTTATGTAGTTTGGGGAAAAATCTAGGCTTCATCCATTCAGCACAAAAGCAGCCTAAGTACACAGAAAAAATCTAGAGTGTGATGACCGAGTCTTAAATCCCATCATTCAGGTATCTGGGATTACAAAGAAATGTCTATAATCCTGACTATAATCCTGTGCAATTATATTGTAACATCTTAAAAATTAGTTATTATTATTTCTATTGTTTTAAATGTACTGCCAACAGCCTTGGTGCCACTGTTCCATTTTAATGTAAGAGCTAATGGGAGTGTGAAGTGCTCATTTCTTCTTTATGCTTCAGGAGCATCTTATGTCTCACAAAAAGGTTCTGTTCATTAAATTGTTGGCTGAGAAAATAGTCCCCCTTTCCCACTATAACTGTGTAAAAAAGAAATCAAGGTTAATTGAGACAGGCATACACTGTGTGGCCTAGCCATTCAACCGGGTATGGGGATCCTGCCTTCATATTGTTTCTTGAAGGTTTATGTCAACATATAGTCAGTAATCTGCTGTTTAAAATACTTTAAGTACATTTTCTTTCTCTTGACTACCAAATTAATAATGAAAATACAGGTAATAGCCTCTCTGCCAACCTTTTTAATTCAGCATCCTACAGCATTTTCTTAGCATCGACCTATTTTGGGGCTATTCTCCTGGAGTATCAAATTTAGCAAAAAGGGCTTTTCAGCAGTTCTGATGGAAAATGAGCCAGAAGGAAGTTGTTACAAGAACTACAATCATGTAGTTACAGAAGAAATCTCTACCATGTTGTGCTGTGAGAGAGAGAAAAACAAAAAAAAAAAAAAAAGATTCTACATTCCTCCTCACTCTATCTGCAACCCTGTCTGAAGAGCAGAGCACCAAGAACAGCATTTCTCAGTTCTCAAATTGTATCTGGGAACTAGATGCTTATTGCCCCAGGCTGCAGAATTGTTAAGACCCTGGGCATATTACATTGGTTTTACTCCTGGCCTTTTAATAGCCTTTGAATATTAATGAGTTATTGAGTAGTCTCTCTAATCCCCTTTCTTCAACAGTGATCTTCAGGCACAGAGTCTCTCCCTGCTCATCTATATGCTCCCCACCCCCCTAATGCAGGCATATCTTTGTTGTATGTGCTAATAATTTGTACTCCCTTTGAAGATTTTTAGACAAGAATCCTTTAATCTTATAACACATCTTCTTGGATTTGTTTTATAATCTGCTGTATCTTGACATTTTGCATTCTTAATTACTTTCTTATGTTATTTATATGATTTTAACGTAAGGTCCTATTATACAGAAAATTCCCCAGATGATCTTTCTTTCTTTCTTTTCTCTCCAACTATCTTTCCCATTTTCATTAATTCTTTGGATTTATTTTTTAATAATCTTTCATAAATATTAGAAATGTATAGAAAGACATTTTTAGATAAAATAATATATGTATGCATAAAATCATATGGACCCATAAATCTAAGCCACATTCTGATTCTCTAGACACTACAAATTCGTATCTGCCTGAAGGAATTGCTGGTCCTGATGGAAAACTCTAAGTAGCAACATGCATTTCACTTTTAACTTCTTTTTATGTAAGTATTCTACTTGAAACTTGGGTTTTATTTCAATAAAAATACTTTATATTTTTAATATGTATGATGATTTTTCTTTCTCTTCCTTTAATGATTTTGTTTCTTTACCTTCCTTGTCTTTCACATGGTTCTCTGTGAAGCTCCTCCAGAATTGTCTGTTCAGGCTTTTAAGCTTAGACTATTGCATGAATAATTTAACTGTTTCTGGGGCCATTCATTCTAATAGAATGATGCATGGCCATGCTGTTAAGCTTTCTAACCCCAGAGTAGGTGGCTTCATGTAAGCTACCTACTGATACGGGTTCCCAGTCTATGTGATGAAATGAACAAAGCAATGATATTGTTCATTTTACTAACTATGATCTACATTTAATGTATAAAAAGTGGCACAATCATTTGGCACAAACCACTTAGCTCAGGCATAATACTTACGGTGCATATGTTTTTATTTCTTTGCTGCAGATTTATGTGTAATATCTTTTACTTCCAGAATTATGCTGAAGAGTTGAAGATAATTTATTTCTCTTCTCCTAAGCTGAATTTCTTCACCTACATTTTTAAAGGCTTTTAAAAGTTTTCAGAGGTTTAATGACTTTTTGCCTTTGTTCTTTTGAAGACATTCTTGAAGAGTATTTCTGTAATATATCATAGAACTTCTTCCCATCTAATCATTCATTTTTTCTATATTTCCAGTTGCTCTTGGAGTTTGTTCTTTAACAAGTCTTCTTTTCTTTTTCTTTTCTTTTCTTTTCTTTTCTTTTCTTTTCTTTTCTTTTCTTTTCTTTTCTTTTCTTTTCTTTTCTTTTCTTTTCTTCTTTCTTCTCTCTCTCTCTCTCTTCTCTTCTCTTCTCTTCTCTTCTCTTCTCTTCCTCTTCTCTTCTCTTTCTCTTTTTCCTTTCCTTCCTTTCCTTTCTTCTTTCCTTTCCTTTTCCTTCTCCTTTCTTTCCTTTCCTTTCCTTTCCTTTCCTTTCCTTTCCTTTCCTTTCCTTTCCTTTCCTTTTCCTTTCCCTTTCCTTTCCTTTCCTTCCTCTTCCTTCCCTTCCTTCCCTTCCCTTCCCTTCTCCTTCCCTTCCCTTCCTTCCCTTCCTTCCTTCCTTTCCTTCCTTTCCTTTCCTTTCCTTTCTCTTTCCTTTCCTTTCCCTTTCTTTCCTTTTTTCCTTTCTTTCTTTCCTTTCCCTTTCCTTTCCTTTCCTTTTTTCTTTTGATAGTCTTCCTCTACAACTTTCTTGTCCCTACATTTTTTATATAGCTACATAGGTAAATGATCTGAAGACAAAGAGTAGGAAAATAAAGTGTCAAAGAAAATGGCATAGAATACAAAAGTATAAAAAAAATCCAGAAGTAACATAAATAGGAAGAAGAAAAAAAAAAAGTATAATTTTTTTTTTAAAAAATAAAATTAGTTTTAAAAATTTCCATTGGCATTAGTCATTCTAGAAGTGCTTTTTGATCAAAAAGAGAAATATGAATCTTCATGGAGAGACCCATTTTAAAAACCCACTTTAGGAAGAAAGGAATAGCACCTGAGTTTTGTTTCCATTTTCCAATGTCATTTCCTTACAAAGACACTAATTTCATTCTAAGGACTCCTGAAAGCAACACCATTTCCCCTTTGTGTTCTCAGAGATTTTTGGATCTTTTCCATCTTCTATGGTGATAAACTAATTGAGTTTGGTCTATGAGGGGTGCAAATGCCTTCTTTGTAATTTTTTGTGGCAATGTTTTTGAGGGAATAATATCCCAATCCCCTCTTCCCCCCCACCTTAGCAAATAATCTGAAATAAGGTAATAAATTAATGGGAATAACATATAAGGGGAATAACATATTATCTCTGCATTTGCTTTTCGAGATTCAAAGCTTCTAAATTTAGATCTCTGGACAACTTCTAATAGAAGTTCTCCTCACTTCCCCAGGTATTAGGCGTGCTACCAACAGCTGGAATTGGTGCCTGGCCTGCCCCATCCCTTCTGCAGCCTCCTTTTCCTGCGATCAGAGTTTGAGCTCTGAGTAGGTCCTACAACTGGCAGTTCAATGATAAGTTGTGCTGCAGCTACCAAAGAAAGCTCTGGGAAAAACAGGAAAATGCAGATGTTTAACTTTGCTGTGCTGTTGGGTGAAAAATCCTGGGCTGTTCCCTGCCTGGCATTGTCACAAGACAGCTGCCTTGGAACTCATGGTTCTACTCATGTTTCTGGTTTTATTTTTGCTCTCTGCAAACATTTTCTTTCCTCTCTAAGCTCCTGTTCATTCATTTTAATCTGCTCATACCCTATGAACAATTGGGATTGCTCTGAGCCAATTCCATTTCATAAAAAGTGAGTCGCACAATTTCAAAATTATTATCATGAATCACAACTCCTAAACTAGATGAGACATAATCAGGAAATGGTACTCAAGAGAAGCAAAATAGTTTTTGGTCACTGAGTATAATCATACTAAGAGCTTAAGATTTCACTTGAAAGAAATTAAGCACATAAACTCTTTTTAGTAATAACTAATGTTAAAGTCAATTATATGAAGGATAGATATTGTGTGTTTAACTCCACTTACCTTATTGGTATTTAGGTGTGACTCTATAGTTGTAGCTTAAGTTGTAGCTTAATGTTATCTCTGAAAATGCATTTAAGTGTTTGTTAAATTTTGGAAGGTGTCTGTGTCCAGATTTCAAACATCCTACCAATCCTACCAACAGGGCTGCCTGTAAGTCTGTTTGATGACTAAGCTCAGTTTTTGGTGTTCTAAGTTAGTTTTGGTTGCCTATTTTAAGGAAATTGCTTATAAACTAATAAAAATTAACATTACCTTAAGCAAAGCTTCCCAAATTGCTTGTACTTGGGTTTTGTAACTAAGATGCTATTTCAAAGTAAGAGAGTAAATAAATATCTTTATCTTGAATTCACCAAGATTAGTGCTTAGCTGAATTTACAAAGCCTTTTGTGTGTGTGTGTGTGGTTAAATGTAGCTTTGAATTCACATAATGCAATTATACACTTATGCTACAATTCAGTTAAGCCAGGACCTTGTGTAGTACAGGTCCCAAACTTAAACTCATTAAGGCTTAGACAAATAAATCAAATCATAAGTAAATAATGGCTTAAACAAAATTTTCAGAGTTGTAGCAAAGCATGTGTGTTATAATTG